>NC_086285.1:4435993-4716287 GCF_963924245.1 Chroicocephalus ridibundus | reverse complement strand
CATGGTGTATCTCTTGTTTACAGTGTAAAAGCTTTAAATCTAGTTTTATATACAGATTATTTCAGGCCCTTAAACATGCTGGTCCTTCCAAAGTCAACAGGATGAGGACAGTTCAGCCTTGGGACTGTGTGCAATGTAAACAAGGTATAGAAATGATCCAAGGATTAGTCCATATACAATGTCTTAGTTCTTGCCTTCTCAGGGCTAGGCAAAAGAAAACAAGAAGTAAAACTTTTTTCATTATCAAAGTCTGACTAAAATGGTTGGTAACTCCTCACTTTCTCTCCCTATAAGCATGCTCTGACTGAAATCACTTACTTTGGGTTAATCAGTTTCCTCTAGGTTATTATAATCAAGAAAGAAACAAAACCCCACAATAAGAAACCCTCTGCTGATTAAGTGCATACATGAGAGGTGCTGCCTATGCTGCCTGATTCCCAAGGAGCGTTTTGTCTTAGACAGTATTCTTAAAACTATATTAGCCAATAAAAGCTTTTTCCCTGAACTAAAAGCATTGTAGCTGTTTTCTGTACTACAGCACTGAACAGTAAGCATAAATGCAGCTGTTAAATCAGTTGTATATCAGCCTGGCAGGCCTAAGTATAGCTAGTTTTGCTTGTCTTGCGATTAATCTCAAGTAAAAGTAGGTGACAGTAATTGGCATTGTTGGGAAATGAGTTCTCCTGAGAAGACAGCAGTTGTGTGAATGCAGAGGAATGCGACACTGCATGGATTAAGAGCTTACTGTGTCAAGGCAAAATTCAAAATTCAGAACTAGGGAGTGAAATTATGCAGCTAATGAAATATACATCTGAGGAATCCCTTTAAAATATTCAGCTAGTCATCCCTAGCGTATGTCTGCGAAGGTAAAGAATTGTGCCTGGTAGTAAGCCTGTTACGTCTATGGGTGGTGTTCCATATTTTTTGATGGTGTGATTTTATCTGGAATAAAGACTCGGTAAAATGAGACCATCATTAAAAATGGTCCAGATAAATAACTTCTGGTGAAATTAATGACATAATCTGAAAGATCTGAGTCATATTCATTACCTCTCGCCTTTAGTCTTTGGATGAAAGTCAATTTGCAGAGCAAGACATCAATATGTGGGCATCCTCATGCAGGTCTGTAAGCAAGCCAGGCTCTATTATAGTGATGGAGAGCTAGTATTTGCTGTCTCTGGAGTTCAGAGTGTGATTCAGCTCATCGTATACAGGTGTAATGAGGTGAGCATGGGACTTTCTCACAAGGGACTTGATTTAGTTGTCCTCAGATATTCCTCTAGTGCCATTTGAGATGCTTGGAGGTATCCAGATATCCATGTAGGGCTAAGGAATGACACAAGATTTAAGAGCGATCCATGCATTTCTGTAGAGAAGATGGAGGCCAGACAGTACTTTCAAATGGCAACAGAGAAATATATACTACATGAAGTGTATATAGTATCATAGTACATAATATATATAGTCTATCTATACTATACACTGTAGAAAACTGAACTGAGTCTTCAATGCCCAGCTCATGCATGCCCACCTTCCTAGATATCCAGCAAGTGATTCAGGTGTCCATGTGCAATAAATACAGTACCTCTCTGAGATGGTCGAGAATCCCGTGCCATGTCTGCCACACCATGATGCTGTCTCTGATGCTGCAGGGAATCTCAATAGGCAGTAGGCGCCAATGGTCAGGAGGTGGGAATGAATGATAGGAGGATGAGAAACATAGCGGGATCTTGATCACTGGGATCTTGATCTGGGCATCCCAAGGTCCCATTTGGGAAATGGGAGTGTGTGGGAGTGCAAGTGGTAAGAGGCTGATAAATAGGGTAAGGAGGCTGAGGGGACACCTTATTGCTCTCTGGGGTGGGGGTCAGTCTCTTCTCCCAAGTAACAGGCAATAGGACAAAAAAACAAGGAAGAGGATCATTTTCTGCACATAGTGCTTATAAAGGCCACAGCAGGAGACAGAAAATTTTAGCTTTATTTTGAGAACAGAAGAAAAATCTAATGTTAGTGTGCCTGGTAGGTGGAGGTTTGTGGAGATCATCTGCCATTAATTAGGACATACCGTGAAAAAGGGGAAGAGCTGCAGAACAGTCCTGCCCAGATAATATGTCTCACAGTGGGAGCCTAAAATTTATGTTACAGCTCACCATTGGGTAAGAGGAGCATGAGAAGAACAAATCTGAGGAAGAACTCATAGGACTTTGCTATAAATATGTGAGATACCAGAGAGGCTGTGAGGGTATCTGTTAGTGTGAGCTATATTTAAAATAATTTTGTATTTGTAAAGATTTTAAGGTCATTATGATCATAATAAATTCCCAGACAGTGATGTTAAATGGAAATGAACTGATAAGTAATGGAAGAAGTCATCACTGATATGTTCTTAAATATATGCAAATTAATACATAAATGAGAAGGCCTGTGTTAAAAGGGTACAGTTTGAAGAATGTTTCTATAGGATTTTTTTGAGAAGACAACTTTCCAATCTGTTGGTCAAATTTCCTGTCAGGCCAAGGAAGATGTATAAGAAAGGGAGCCAAACTTCTAAACATTTCTGAAAATAATTCAATTTTTTAGTCATAAAGACTGTAACTGCTACTTCTTGATTTCTGCCTAAATAAGTCTGGCTCTGTGCAATAATTTTGGTGTGACTGCTGAGAGTTGGAGGCAGAAGCATTAACATATGTTAACTAAGACGTATCTAATTTTAAACTAATCATACATTGAATTTATTTGATAGGACTGAATGAAGTGAGATATTATTTGAGTTTTATTAATACACTCTATTAACAGAAAATACCACTTCTATCCAATTTACTGGTGATCAAGATAGATTTTAAAACAGTGTGCACGCAAGTACAGATGGATACAGATGGTGTATGAAGCAATTCTAAGTGCATCAATCAATTGCTTCAAGTGTATTTCATACACAACAAAATACATATTGCTAAGAATGTCTTGCTTTGTATTACCATGATTATGCACAAAAGCGCCAGATTCCCAGTACGGCTCCTGGTATACAAAGACTAAGTCAATCAGGCAGCGCTCTTTCCTGTGTCATTTAGGATCACTGTGAAATTCTCCATCTGGATCAAACAGAGGGAAATGTCAAACAGGAAAAAAAAAGATGAGATGTCCTTGCTTCCCCAAGTCCTTCCCTTATATCCTGGAGTGGAACAGAAAATCAAAAAGTAAAATATCTACATATGAGGAGGAAATGGCCTCAAGTTGCACCAGGGGAGGTTTAGACTGGATATTAGGAAAATTTTTTACACTGAAAGGGTTAATAAGCATTGGAACAGGCTGCCCAGGGAAGCGGCTGAGCGGTATTTAAAGGATGGGTAGACATAATGCTTACAGATATGGTTTAGTGATGTTTTTTGTCAGAGTTATGTTGATGGTTGGACTAGATGATCTGAAAGGTCCCTCCCAACCTAGGTGATTCTATGATTCTTCAAAATAAGGAGCAAGTGGCAATAAAGTGACACTTAGAAATGCAAGGAGAGGATGAAAATTAACAATGAAGGTCAGAAATCTGTCTGTATTCATCCCTAAATTCCACATATTTTTAGGCAAGGCAGTCAATATAGTTAGTAGTAGTAGTAGTATAGGTATATAAGAGCATAGTACTACTGATTATATTTCCATCTTCAACCTTATATTTCCGGATGGGAAGAACATTCTGATGTTATGGAGTTCCATGCAGAATCCACTTATTGTTGGGGTTCTGCTAGAGCTACCCTGAAGATTTTCTAAGAGGGATGATGGTATAAGCTGTACATCCACTTGAGAATACAAGCAAAAGCAATAAACATACTGCCCTTACAGGCACAGCTATTCAGCATTTATTCTGCTGCTTGCATTTGGGATAAATACTGCATCCGGGAGGAGACAATGGCCAGCTCAGCCTTACTACACAAATGAATTATACTCTTTCCAGGGAGATACACAATAGATATTAGTAATTTGGGAAGAGTTGCTGCTTCTAACGTCTCCAACACTACACCTGAAGTGGATGTATCATCCTGAAGGGAATCTTTATCAAAGCAGACTGCTCTCTGAGGAGGAGCCCATATCTCAGAAGCTCTATCTTCACCTTTATTTCATGCTGCTGTTTACTCACAAGAAGCTTAGCTCAGGAACTGCAAGGAGAGATCCTCAGTGTCACAGCAAAAAGGTTGAAGTGGAAGAATGGACCTAAAAAGCTGGCTGTGGAAGTAAAATATAAAATCAAAAAAGAAACCAGATGCATTTAGATGTTGAGGCAAAGACAAGGAAAATATGTTAGACTAGATACAAGGCAGAATTAGACTGGGAAATACAGTATAGTGAAAGCCAGCACTAAAATAAGAAATTTTGGAAGCAAACTTAGTATAGCTTTACCAGCATTACAGCTGAATTGTGGAGTAGTTTGGAGTACGGATGGTCACTTTTGGCTGAAGTTTACCCACAGTTATTAATCTCTGAATTTTTACCCACAGTTATTAATCTCTGAATTTAACTTCTGCTTGTCAACTTGAAAATTATTTACCCAGTAAGTCTACTAGCAAGTGTTTAGAAGGCATATGCATTTAGCTCATGGCTTATTTTAGATCTGGATAACTTTTTGATCACCTTTATATTTCTGAAATGAAATCCAACATTGACTGAGAACTAAGTCTCTCTCTCTCTCTCTCTCTCTCTTTCTGTTTTTCCAAAGATATTAGCTCTAAGGTTTTTCGTTTTTACCACTGACTTTATATATTAGTGTTTTTCTTCTTCTGAAACACTGCTTCAGTCTTACAGAACCTCCAGGAAGTCGGTATCCAAGACTCTTGAGAGAATAATAAAGAAAAAGCCAGGGAGAGAAGTGGAAGATGATGAAATAACGTATTGTAGGGAATTGCATTTATGGGAGAACAAATATAAGTGAACTTCACATAAGAATGTCTGATGCATTGAAAAAAGCATGTAGATTTCAGAAATATTTCAGCAAACTACACTAAGCTCTTTTATCCTGGGACTCACAAGTGATTCCAAATTTTCCTCCAGAACTTTTTCCTAGTTATTCTAGGAATATTTAGATTTGGTAAGATATTGTCATTCAAGATCATCATCTCCAACAAACACTTTCCCATAATTCTCATTTGCTCTAATAAATAAGATAAATTCTGGCCTCCTTGGAGGTAGGACTGAATTAAATATGTATATGAAGAGCTTAGGGTTACATCTATATTAATAAGTAAAATGCACTAGGCATTGTTTTCTGTCCCTCAGACACACATCAAGTGTGCCCATACTCCTAAACTCTCCAGACTCCCTAACAACAAATCCTCAAAGGTAACAGAAATGTTTCTGGTTTTTTTCTGTTTTTCTTCATCTGATATTTCTGAGAGAATGATGAAAATCCTTAACAATAGATTAGCTGTCATATCTTTGTAGCTAAACAGCACAGCTTGAGTTGAGATATTGTTCTCACTGATGCACAAAGCTTCTATTTATCAACTGAGTACACAAATATCAGGGAACTGTGCACAGCTGTCTTTGAGTATGCCTCTTCATCAGGGTAACCACTTGAGATTCATTATTCCCCTGATAGCCTAGGAAAACCACTTTACTGGCTGTTCAGAATTGTAAGTTCCATCATGCTGTAGTACTCAATCACGACACTGAGGCTGAGATTCATCTCCCCTAACTTGAAATGTCCACAGCCTCCAGGTTTCCAACTGCAGTGCAGCCACCTGGAATCCTGTTATTCCCTTAGTAGAAAAGGCATTTTAGGTTATGATTAGCCAGATGTTAAACATTTACTGTAAAATGGGATGACGGGTATCATAAATATCACAGGCTATATCACCACTGACTGTAAATGCTTATCCAGGTGAAAAGGCCACGTAGAGACCTCTCCGATGTAATATGGTTACATTTATTCAAATAAATCCCACATTTTTTCATTTGCTGCTTTCCCACTATTGAGCTGGTTTAAAATACTAAGAAAGTGCTTGCCCCCATCTTTTCTTGGAGGTTTCTGCCAAGACAACATTCTGCACTAGGCCAAGAATCAGTCAGCCACGAATAAATTCCTGATGAAGTAGGCTTGAGATAAGACATCAAAATTTGCACTGCTGCACAGCTGTTATCTCTGCTGATTCCACTATGGAGAAGCAACTTCTGGCAGAGAAATTATAACAGGCTCCAGGGTGGTAGCTTTTTATGCAGTACTACCTATAGGAAGGAGCATGAGACTGAGCTCCCTGCAACACCCAGCCACAGTGTTCTGAAAGAACAGGACATCTGACCTTTTTTCCATCTTTTTCAAGAATTGCTTTCTTGTTTTAGATCTTCATAATAGCTTTCATATTTCAGGTTTTTTTCCAGATACACAGAAGGTGATTCTTCTCCATCCATTAATTAAAGGAAATTCTATCTAAATACACTGAGACACTCTATGTAGGCATAGAATATTTGGTGTAATGCATAAATTGCTTAAAAAATAAAAAACAAATAAGAAAGATGTGTATTAATCATGAAATAATAGCAGAATGAGTTGTAGGCTTCACAGGGATCCCTATGCACAACTAGGCAACATATTTGACTTGTAACAGGGTTCATTTAGTACTTGTGATCCTTGCTTTTGAAAGTCCTTAGACATTAGTCCCCAGCAAAAGAAGGACATGGATCTGTTGGAGCGGATCCAGAGGAGGGCCACCAAGATGATCAGAGGCCTGGAGCACCTCTGCTGTGAGGACAGGCTGGGACAGGCTGAGACAGGCTGGGGTTGTTCAGCCTGGAGAAGAGAAGGCTCTGGGGAGACCTTATAGCGGCCTTCCAGTACCTGAAGGGGCCCTAAAAGAAAGCCGGGGGGGCCCTAAAAAAATGCCTGTTTGCAAGGGCATGTAACAATAGGATGAGGGGCAATGGCTTTAAACTAGAGCAGGGAAGGTTTAGATTAGGTAGGTTTAGATTAGACATTAGGAAGAAGTTCTTTACAATGAGGGTGGTGAGACACTGGAACAGGTTGCCCAGAGAGGTGGTGGAGGCCCATCCCTGGAGACATTCAAGGCCAGGCTTGATGAGGCTCTGAGCAACCTGATCTAGTTGAAGATGTCCCTGTTTGCTGCAGGGGGGTTGGACTAGATGGCCTTTAGAGGTCCCTTCCAACCCAACAGATTCTATGATTCTATGAATCTATGATTCTCTTTTAGTTTTGATAATTTTGGTGGGAGTTTCATCTGGGGTCAGATTTTTTGGTGAGTAAGATTTTACAGCAGCATACATGGACTTAAGTACTAAAATACTTTCTTTTTAACACATTATTAAGTTTATCAAAAGTTGTCATATGAAAAAAGACAGATAATCCTGAATATCGATGAAAAACATTTGATGTATTATAAGTTTATTTATACCTTTCAGAGTCTACCCAATTTATTTAATCCCTCACATCAGGCAAATCATTCTATGTGACTGAATTTGTAGCTAAGGCATTATTATTAACATAATTTTGATATCATTTTGATGACCTATGCAATCTAGATCACTATCTTGTAGTCAATGACTATGCATATTCTGTCAATCTAAATATAAAGAAAGTTGTTTCAAAGTTTACCCCAAATTAATTCCACAAAATGCCTTAGTAGGCCATGCTCTATCTGCAAATCAGAGCCAAAGTTGGCAAAGCCTGATACTTTGAAGACTTAACCACTGAAAAGTGCTCTCCTGGATTTCTAGATGTCATAAGAGACAAATAGTTGTGCAGTTGTATTCAGGCTGCCACCAAAAAGCATATTCCGCCTACTCTGATAAACAGATCTGATAGCTCTGCCTCTGCTTTCACGTACTCAGTGCATCGTAGGGAGCTTTTTTCCTCTCTGTTTTCATGTTATTATTTTTTTTTTGCAATTTGTTTTGCTGTCTGACAGCATTTCATTTTTATTTTTTTTATGAGCTGTAGGGTAGAAGAAATAAGTTCTCTATTTCTTGCTTTGATCTAATTAATTTATTGCAATTTTTTTTTTCCCATGCTCCAGTCTGCTGTGGATTTTACTTTTCCAGATTCAGCATCTGTAGCTAAAAGAAATAACAATTTCTAGATAGAAAGTGCTTTGTTGTGTGGGTTTTTACCCCTCCAGTAAGAGTTTTAGGAGTAGGGTCTTCATTTCTGGAAGACAAATGGATACATTACTGCAGAACTATACTAGCCTTTCATCTTTGAGAAACCTATTGAGAATTTTCAGTGAGACTCACTGGTACATTAAATGAGAGGGAGGAAAATGTACAGAAATAAAGGAAAAGAATACATTTGCCAAGTTTTACAGGGAATCAAAGAGATCTGGGCTCAAATGTTAAAATGCCACTGTGTCTCTATGCAACAGGCAGTGATTTTTAAGATGGAGAGTTCTGAAATCAGAAACAGCCTGGACATATCAACTTGGTGCTCAGGTAACTGGACTGCCTGTAAACCTGAGATAAACAACCTGATGAGCTATTGCAGAAAAGTGTGTGTATGCTCTCTTCCTTCTGTTCCTGTTCCAATAGCTTCAAATTCTGTGAGTTCTCCTGAAGCTCTGTGTTTGAATTGTTTCCAAGATGGAAGTGGATCCCAGCCATCCCACTGACTTATCCATCTTTGAAATCTGACTGAAATCAGTCCACTCTTGTTTGTGAGGAGTTTCCTTTGTTCCTCACTGTTGTGGCACTGAATAGTTCATACTGAGAAGATGTCAGAGGCTCTACATATTTTATGCCTAGGGTTGGGTGCTAACAATCCTTTTTAGACATGCATGAGACACTTATGTTACCAATGCTGCATTTATTTGTGAGCACGTTTGTGTCAGAAATGATCAGACACTATTCATTGCTTAACTAGTTCATCGTACTGGACTATTCTGACTGCAGTCGATTGTATTGATGTAAGTTTTGAGATTCAGTGGAAAGTGAACTGGCATATTAAGAATTACTTATACCCCCTTCTTCTTGATCTACATTATTTTTCGTTGTTTAATTTTGGTTTGTGGTTCTTGGAAGTTGATCAAGGTTTGTTCCTTGATTTAAAATGTTGATTCTTCTGATGAACTGTTTATTGATGACTAACATTAATATTCTGAAGTCCATTTAACATAGATTCTGATAATCTAAAAACAGTCAGCAGCTATCTTCTTCCAATATGTAGCAAATACTGAAACTTGATTTCTCAGTGGAAGAGAAATCAGCTGTGTCAAGTCTAAATATACTCCCCGTATCACTTCTCTTCCAGAAGCCTTGTAAACCACAGCCCACGGTTTCATCTGTGTGATCCCAGGCGCAGTTTGGTGCAGCACAGCTGTCGGACCTTGGATTAGTTTTACTGGGAAAATAATTTTCATCTGTGAGGAAGCTTGTGTGCTAAACCACGCAGAAAAAGTAAAAATGTAGGCATCAGTGAAATTATTAAGACAGTAATAAGTAGGCATTTAAGGACTGAAAAGTATTGACGTGACAAGCTATTAAAACCCTTAGGGAAAAAAACAGAGAACTGAAAGATGGTAACTCAACAAAACAGAGAAGCAACCTGCACAAAGGAGCCAAGCAAGCTTGGCCAGCAGAGATACTCTGCATGTCACATTGAGGGTCATGCCCATATTAATCTTTCACTTAGTGGTGTATGGATCCTTGCTCTCCACATTGTGTGTCATCCAATAAATGTTTGCTGTGTACTTTTAACTTCTTGATTCTCTGCTCACACAGTGTATTTGTACATGGTAGAAAATGCGTAAACAAACATGATCTACTGAGCTAGGATTTGAGGGGATGATTGCAGTCTCATGCCAAGCATCAGTGTCACGTACATCGATTGAGTTGGAAAGGTCAGAGCAATGAATGAGCTCTTTTACTCTTCGCAATAACTCTTACTTATCCTTCAGCCCAGGTGCCTCTGAACTGGTGATTATACAGCATTTGCTCCATGCTGTACCATTCTTACATACTAGGAATCAAGCCATGCACTGTTACCTGCTAGAGTGAGACCAGATGAATTCTGCCATAGTCCTGCGTTGTATACCAACTTAAGGATATGTCCTTTTAGCTTCAAATCCACAGTTTACACATTTGTTTGGTATTAATTTACACATCTTCTCCCAAACCATCATTTACAGTGATTTGTTGTTGTTGTTGTTGCACTGAGTGCATAGCTCTTATGGGAATATATTACAAAACCTCTCAGAACCGCTATCTGGAAGCAGCTTGAACAATGCTGAAGGGACAGAGCGGCAGGCAAGAGAGAGTAATGGAGGAGGAAAGTCTGGCAGAACTGAAGTTCAACAACTTCCCAAATGGGAAAAGATCTGTCCTGTTCTGTCTAAAACTGGGACAAACACAAACCCCTTAATATTCCATTTCATGTATCTATCTTGCTTTTTTTTTTTTTTTGATAAACAACAAAAAAGGTAATATTTGCAAGAACAATTGGATCAGTTGGTGTCTTTTTCTTGCATGGAAGTTCCTTTAAGTGAAAAGTTTGATTGACACTTCACAATCTTCAATAGCATGCATTAACCCCGCAAATCTGTGCCCTTCTTGAAAGAGATGAAGTTCATTTTGCAGAACAGCCCCCATTCTTCATGCATATGATGAGTCACTTGTGCCGTCCAAAGAAAGCGATATTTTGCTTTTTGCTTTTGATCAAAAAGTCTCGCCATGCTGCAGCTTTTTAGAGCACACCTGATAAAATCCATTATACACTTTTTCTGCTTCACTGGTGATAAAAAGCCTCTGACAACTGATAATAGCAAGGCCATCTGTCACTTTGAAAACCTGTATTTTTAGTGAAAGGAACAGAATCAACCTCTTTTACTCTAGTAAGGAAGAAAAAATGCAGACAACTCTACCAATACATAAAACATAAAGCATATGAATAGCACATATGCATTCCATCATGCTTCTCCTCAGGAAACCCCAAATCACAGTAGATACTCTCTGTCACTCACTTTACTACATCTGGGACACTGTAGTACATGGAGATGAAGTAACTGATGAGTATCAATCAACAGCTTTTGGTCTGAGCCAGGGAAAGACCCTGTGTCTCTTAAAGTCAGTCTATTGTGCCAGCAACAAGCGTTCACAGCATTCTAAGTAACAAACTCATCTAAGTGATTAAAGTTTCTTTTGCTTTTCTGGAAGGAAGATGTTCATGAGGTTTTTAGCTTTCAACTTTCATTATGAGAACAAAAATGTGAATGAATGGGGGCTGAAACTTCAAACGCTCTCAAATTGCTGCAAACTGTGGAAACTTCAATTCCTGTCCATTACAGGAAAGAGAGATGGAAATGAAAAATTAAACAATAATAAAATTAAAAAATGAGCTTTGGATCTCTCTGGGCTTTCCACTGAACAGCTCACATTTGATCAGGTGCATCTGGCTAAACACAAATGTAAAATTCTAAGATAATCGCTCTGTGAAGGTCTATGAGGATCTGGTCATAAAATCAACAAAATCTGAAGAATAGTTCAAATCACCCTGAAGTGCACAACCAAAATCAGTCAGATCATCAAACCTCAATAACATTGACTATAAAGAGAGGTCAGCATGACTAGCTCAGCTGCAGACAACCCCTACAGTTGTCCAAAAAGAGATGAAAAGTATCCCCTCACTTATAAATTCAAATACAATATTGATATAGTAAAGGACCAGGGCACCAACTAAAGCTCTTCCTAATGTTGTATTGTCCTAATATCCTAATGTTGATAATCAGATTGCACATGGAACAAGATGAAAACATTGTGCTGGAGCATACTGCCTTTACGTGAATCGACAGCGCATCTTCAGTGGGAATGTGTGCTCAGTTCTGATGGTTTGAAGACAAAAATGTAGTACCAGAACTGGAGAAATTCCACAGAAGGGCCATGAGATAAGGGAAGACACAGAAAATCTGCCATTTAAAAAGACTGGGATTGTTCTCCTCTATGAGTAGAAGAATATCATAAAAGCCATGTTCACTGTTGTCTTGTTCTTGCTTTGTCACACATATTCAGGGTGGCAGCTACTCATACTTGGGTATCTCTAAGTGGCCAGATCTGAGGCAGTCTTCCTGGGCTCCTTTTAGACTTGACGAATAGACACAGAAAACTCTGGAGAGTCACTCTTACTATTTCTTAGAGGTATTTAGAATAAGGCAGAAAAACAATACCCGGATTAAATCTTTCTCTTCATTGATAATAAATACTAGATAAATAAAATTTGGGCATCTGACTCTGACGTGTTTGAAACAGAGGGGGAGATAAATACTTTCTTCTTTTAAAATGAACAAAATGACAAAATGAAAAGTGGTACATGGATCTACTTCTTCTCTGGTTGCAAAGATGAACTGTGGATCTTACTGCTGCGTGACATGGACAATACCACAAAAAGCTGAGTAAGATCCCAGGAGAAACATGACCATTAGATGGTTGAAAAGAATATTTGGACATTGAATTATAACCTTACGCAAAAAGGCTGTAAAAGCCTCACATTCAAAATGATTAAACTAACCTTTAACTTTTATTGCTCAAAAGAGATAATTTGGGTTACAAACTGTAACATCTGCTTAATACGAAGTTTTACACTTTTCTCCAGCCAATACTCACCCTCAGAAAAAAAGTCATTAGGTTGTTTATATGATCCATTATGTACATTTTTATGCTGATGGAGAAGATGGAAGCTCCCATTTCTGTCTAACACAGGATTTCCTCTTCTAACTGGAAATCACTCAGTCTCATTGATCAAGTGCAATTTTCATAAGCTTCACTGTAGCTCTGCAGGATTTAATGATTGCACCCCACCTAGCAATATTGTCTGTGTTTGATTTACTATGCATATTACTTTTAGCGCCTGTCTCAAAGAACCTTCATTGATTTCTTCATCAGATACACAAGTCTCTCACTTTATATGACTGGATGACTGGTTGACTGAAATGCAATGCCATGATAAAGTAAAACCTAGATTGAGAAAGACTGATGTGGATGAACAAAATTTATAGACCAAAGGAAAACTCTCAGTCTACACTGATGTTTTTGAAAAGAAAGCTGATAGGGACACTGAACACGGTGAGACCTGAAAAATAGTTTGGAAAGTGAGTTACCATCACCTTCCAAAAATATTCTGAATGTCACTTTAAGGATGATCCAACAATAGCCAAAAATATCTCTAGAATAAGATAATTTTTACAGCCTGTGGATACAATGTAAGTTGATTTAAGAGCAAATCCATGGCCATGGCAATGTAACTATGGATTGCTGACCTCATGTGCTTGAAAGTGTGGTGAGCCGGACTAGGGAAGTGATCATCCCCCTGTACTCGGCACTGGTGAGGCCCCACCTCGAGTACTGCGTTCAGTTTTGGGCCCCTCGCTACAAGAGGGACATTGAGGTGTTGGAGCGTGTCCAGAGAAGGGCTACAAAGCTGGTGAGGGGTCTGGAGGACAAACCTTATGAAGAACGACTGAGGGAGCTGGGGTTGTTTAGCCTGGAGAAGAGGAGGCTGAGGGGAGACCTTATCACCCTCTACAACTACCTGAAAGGAGGTTGTAGAGAGATGGGGGCTGACCTCTTCTCCCTGGTGACAAGTGATAGGACGAGGGGAAACGGGTTCAAGTTACATCAGGGGAGGTTTAGATTAGATATTAGGAGACATTTTTTCACTGAAAGGGTTATTAAACATTGGAATAGGCTGCCCAGGGAGGTGGTGGATTCACCATCCCTGGAGGTGTTTAAAAAAAGGGTAGATGGGGCACTTAGGGACATGGTTTAGAAGTGGCTCTTGTCAGGGTAGGCTAAAGGTTGGACTCGATGATCTTAAAGGTCCCTTCCAACCTCAACAATTCTATGATTCTATGATTCTAAAGAGCAAATAAAGGCCGTTGCCATATGGCTTAAAACAATATTTGCAGGTGTGAATTTTAAACTACATGAAAAGCAACTGTTCAGAAAACACTTTGAGATTTCACATGACTTCCATGTGGTAGAACACTGTGTGGCATCATCAGCTTCAGTTTCAGTTGTGGTGAAACTCAGAGCAGGATTTAAATACAATCTCTACAAGCTTTCTCCCAGAAATGCTTTATGTCCTGTTTTATTAAAAGCTGAATTCCAGGAAGTCTAAATAGTCATGATGGTTTGAGGTTTGTTTTTATTTTTCATTTGTTACGTTTGAGTTTTGGTGTTTTTGTGTTTGTTTTGGTTTTGGTTTTGGTTTTGGTTTTGGTTTTTTGATAAAGCTTGCATCCATGAACACTGTTATTATTGTCCTCCTCCTGCACTTCCTACCAAGCATGCTCTTCTTGTTGTGCGTAATGGATATATGTTTTTCAAAGAGCACTTGTTTTCTTCTTTTCTCAGAAGTTAGAAAAGATCGCACATCAGTGAGGACTAGGTCTCAGAAAAAGACGTTGTCTCTTGCTATGGGGCTTGAAGGTTCTCTGGTGCACTTTGTGAGATTGTAGTGGGTGTGGGTTATGGGTGGCACGACACTGCACTGGGCTTACCTGCCAGTTACAGCCTGGCAGCAGCAGAACTCAGTGCCATACCACACTAATACTCCCTGTTGGAGAAAAAGCTTTTGCTCAGGTATACTGAGAAAGTTCAACTGTTTGCAGATCATAGGTGTCTCCGCACCAAGCTTTCAGTGCCATTGTGGCTTGTGAAGGAGCAGGTGCGGGTGCTGAATTCTATAACATAAATATACAGTATGTACTGTGTCTAACACAGATGGAGATTTGACACCTTTGTTGTGCAACCACTTGTTGAACTAAAGATTTCAGCCTAGTACATATGAAATCCAGCACATTTCAGGTTGGACTGATGTCCTCCTATTTAACAGTTATGTGTGGCTTCATGTGTCCAGATCACTTCAGGGACTGACGCTGGACTCTGGAGTATCAGATTCAGCTGAGCAGAACAGATTAAATCCTGTTGCCGTGTAAACATTAAAATCTTGGATGTTAAAATACAAAAGCTGACATAATGCTACAAAGCATCTGGTGGACATTGTGTGATAAATGAATAATCCTTTACTGTAGCCCACACAGTGCTTCCTTCCCTAGTGCTTCCATCTCTTTATTTATTTATTTAAAGGTAGAATCTTCACATACTTGTACAGGGGAGAGGTGGGTTTAGCTCTAGAAATAGCTACACTAAGATACAGATGAATAACACTATAAACCTGTGAAAGTGTGTTATAATTATTTTCTCTTTAGCAACTCATGGCAAGACCTGCTCTTCACTGATGACTTTAGGCATTTTTACTGAGCAGTGTAAACTGAAGTGGTTCTAATAAACTAAGGAAGTTTGAGTAGCCTTTTAAGAATAACAATTATTCCAACTCATCATTTCCTGTTATTTCACTTTTAGCAAAATCAGTGTGTCAGTACGCTTACTTAAGGCCCCAAGATACATGTCAGAAGGAGTAGAACTGGTTGTGAGATATACCACCACCAGGAGTTACACAGATTGGCACCCATGCTTCGTGGTATATAAGTGTCCTTTTAGTTAAGCACTCAGCTCTGGGTGCTTAACTGGATGCTGGGTACTGTGTCCAGTTCTGGAGCCCTCAGCACAGGAAAGGCATGGACCTGTTAGAACAGTCCAGAGGAGGGCCACAAAAATGATCAGAGGGCTGGAGCACCTCTCCTATGAGGGCAGGCTGAGAGAGTTGGGATTGTTCAGCCTGGAGAAGAGAAGGGTCTGTGGACACCTTACTGCAGCTTTTCAATATATCAAAGGGGTTTATAAGAAAGACAGAGACTTTTTACCAAGGCCTGTAGTAACACGACAGGGGGAAACAGCTTTAAACTGAAATAAGGTAGGTTTAGATTTGACATAACGAAGAAATTTTTTTACAATGAAGATGGTAAGACACTAGCACAGGTTACCTAGACAAGCTGTGGATGCCCCATCCCTGGAGGTGTTCAAGGCCAGGTTGGATGGGGCTTTGAGCAACCTGGTCTACTGGGAGGTGTCCCTGCCCATGGCAGAAGGGTTGGACTAGGTAATATTTAAGTGTCCTTTCTGACCCAAACCATTCTATGATTCTATGAAGCCATCCTCATTTACTCATTCACAGCCTTAAGAGTATAAGAACATGAGGATGACCACAGTAAGTCAAATAGAATGTTCAACTAGTTCAGTATCCCACTTGCACTGGTGCTTGTTCATATAAGAGTTTAGAAGAAGGTCAGATGTATAGGGATATTACCCTGCCATATTGTCCCCGTCTCCAGTGATTTGTAGTTTAGAGGCTTCCTGAAAGAAAATGATGTCTTTATTTTAATAAACCTCAACAGACCTTGCTATCCTAAATTTCTTCAGAGCTTTCTCTACCTGAAAATTTTTAGCCTCTGGAGCATGCTTTGGTGAAGAGTAACAGTTTAAATATAAGTTATATGAAGAAATATATACTTTTGCTTGTTCTGTATGCCATCACTTCTATATTGCCCATAAGAACTAATAGTCTTTCAGAATCTCTCTATTATTCTTACAGTTCAGGTCAACTTCCTGCCTTTGTATCTACAGAAACCTGCATGAATTTTCTAATACCAAATCTCTATAAAGAGTAACAAAAAGTTTTCATCTACAAATTGAGATGAATTTCAAAAAGTTAAGCCAAGTCTGATAAACGTGTTCTTTTGTTGTTTTTTGTTTGTTTGCTTTTTGCTTTTAAATCTCCTTCTCTTCCTCTGATCTTTTTTGTCATCCCTGCCCTTTCCTGTGTATTGCTTTTCACTGTTCTAAAGCCAAACTAGACCATGAATAAGTGGCAGTGGGGATTCTTTACCTCTAACGATTCATATCCAACCAGGGAAATGTGGTTTTGCTCTAGTGCCCAATTGGGATTCAAGAGACTTTACTGCCTTTAATGGAGCTACCTCCATTTACGTCAGCCAAGTAGCTCAGCTACTAAGTATAATGAGAGCATTGAGTGAATCGCTTCTTGATGTGAAGTATTCTTTAAACCGGGAAAGCCCATTTCGTGTTGCTCCTCACAACTTCTCTCTGATGCAGCTGACACAGTTCTCAGCTTCCTCACAAGCGACAAGCAAAGAGGCTTTTCGAGAACAAAGTATGAGATTAATGAAATAGAAGTTATGTCTGTGATGTTACCATAGCAATCAAAGTCCATGCCTGATGCCAAAATGGTACAACTATAATCACTGATCAAAGAAAAGTGTCGAGTTGTCATGGTAACTCTGAAAGGCTTGTACTTCAATTTCGGTAACTCCACAATTCCAAATAAATAAATAAATAAACAAACAAATAAACAGGACTGTTAGTGATCTAACTAATTACAGCTTATGTTTTTTTTAGTCTTACCCTATGATCATGATGTGTTGAAGCTGAACAACTTGTGATACCCCCTCAATAAATCCCACAGCTTTGTTGGTAGCCCATGCATACACTGTAACCACATTGGATGTTGTTGATTTCTTTTTTCCTGACATGTGAAAGTGTTTCATGGCTTGATGCCTGCTGGAATGTGTGTTAAGGCATCCTGCTACATGGCGTGGGGGTGTCTTTGATGATAGAAAGCAAAGTCTGGGAATACGCTGCCCAAGGACTTGTTCATCTGAGGTTTCAATAATGATGAAAAGAACAGAGTGAAAGAAGCCATTGTAACACAAGCAAATCTTGGTGGAAGTCACTTCAAAACTACCATGCTATTTTTCTTACTGTAAAAATATGATTTCTGGATATACTGTGTATGTGTGTGTATGAAATGCAGCCTGAATAATTGTTAACTAGGAGTTAAAAATATCTCAAGTCCACTGAGGATAAGAACAAAATCTTTTAATATAAAGTACACATAATTGGCAGAACGCTATCGGGGAGCTGGATTCTTGCCTAGATGTAAGTCAATCTTTATCCCATCTCATATGCACTGGTGATTATGTTACTGCTGTTAGCATTTCAAGGAGTGAGAGAGCAGAAAACCATAGTGAAAAAAGTTATAATTCCAATTACTTTGCAGTAAAAAAATAATCTTTTAATCTCTCCCCTTCCTCTCCTCTGTTTTTGTACTAGGAGGAAATAAATACCTCTCTTCATTTTTGTTTCTACCGATCCAAATTGGAATTCAATAGCACGTATCAAGATGTATTTTCAAGCAACTTCAAAAGGTTTTGCCTGCATACACTCCCTCTAAAATGATAAGTTGTTAAAATATGTCTAGGGACATGAGTTTTTTGATGTATCTTGCAAATACTAAATAATGTAGAAACCACACACGCTGTAATGAAGTAGGGCACAGAAAATGCTGGTAAATAGCTTGTGAGAAACTGTTCTTTTTCTTCCTGTCTGGAACAGGAAGCACTTGGGTTTTCAATGAAAGATTGCTCAATGTTTGAATCACCCATGCTAAGTTAGCTTAGACTTAATTCTACTTGCAATACTGATGAACCACCTAGAATAGACAATAAGTCATAAAGGGAGAGCAAAAGCTTGGAGACTTCTGCATTCTTCACCTACAGCAGCAACCACTCATTTACCATTGTGTAGTATTTTTCAGAACCTTTCTAGCACCAGATTTTTATTTTTTTCTTGTTGGCTAAAGCAATTGAGTTTATTGCTAATGTGAGAAAACTTGGTAGAACTCCAGGCAATCATTTTTGGACATTATATTCAGGTACTTGCAATCCTCTATTTCTTGCTGGGAATGTAGTCAAAAATGCAACAGATAGCAATGTTTGGAAAAGATATTTTGGGTGTTAGGCTTTAAGTAAGTAGGTTACAGTTAAGTACAAGATGACATACATAATCTTTTTTACAAAAATATAGTGATAAAATTGCTTGTATTTTTTCATTATCAATGCTGAAGGAAATGGCAAGTTATTTAATGCATTGATTAAAATTTTAACTTTTTCACCAAATTGTGGATTGAAATAGAGAGACATAATTTTGCACAATTTGTCTCTTCCAAGGAAGAAAACTATGTATCATTTTCATTCTTTGCAAAGTTAATTAAGAATTTCCTTATTATGAAGATACCCTGCATACTTTCTTTTTGTAAACCATGAACCATTAGGAATCACAATGACAACTTTTTTTCAGTCTTTTCTGTTAAGACGCCATCGCCCATGTGTGTTAAAAAAAATGAAATGTTAGATTCTTTTCTTTTTCATCTTGGCTGGGGCTGAAAAATATTAGGAACATAAAAGCAGATGCAGTGGATGGCACCAGAGGGTCAGTCCAGCCTGGCAATTTCTCTCTGATGGTGGCCAAAGTGGGTCTGCATAAGAGTACTAGAACAGAGCAAGCATATGGGCATTGTATATCTTAGTTGTACTGCCCACAACTACTCTCACAGACTCCTACTATTTCAGGGTCAGGATGGTTAGTGTCGAATGTTACTTCTCTGTTTTTATATTCTGTGAACTTCAGTTTGCCCTTGGACCCATGAAAAATTTTAGTACCTGAAATATACTTTGGTGAGGAGTTCCATAACTAGTTATATTTTGCATGAAGAATTGTCTTATTTTTTTTGTTGTTGTTTGTTTGTTTGTTGTTTGATTGGTTGGTTGGTTGTTTTTTGTTTAGTTGGTTGGTTTTTTTAATCTGTTTTGAAGATATTTTCTCCTATCTTCAGTTAATGCCTCAAACCTTCTCCATAGGTTTCTTATGACTTCATGGACTTCTACCACACTCTTCATCAACCATCTTATTTTGTGAACTAAAGAATCCTAGCATGCCTAGTCATTGCTTACACAAATGCAGTTCAGCAGCTCTGAATACCCTTTCCTTTTCTGTACCTGTTCTTGTTTCTTGTACATTTCGAAGCTGGACAATCAGAACTTAACATTGAGAGGTCCACGGATTTATACGACACCATGCCAATACTTTCAGTTTTGTTCTCTGTATAATTCTCAACATTAGATTTATAGGTTATTATTTGTGCTATACTTTTGACACCTCCTACTCATTCAAAAGTCAATTGGTATCAAAATATCCTTTTAGAATTCCTCATAGCAGTCCTTTTCCCTCACTATTCCAAATACTGTCACCAGCATAATGTCACGTCACCATTCACCCTTTTCCTTTTTAAATCAGTTACAAATATTTTGACCATCCTAGGTTATATCATAGCACTCAGAGGGAACCCATTGCCAACAGCAGAGGTACTGATTCACCAGTGGTCCTACTTTTATAAGCAATGTCAGGTGTTTTATTATTTACAATATTTAATGTCTGCATATTATTACTGTTGTATTTTTCTGCTCTCTTAATGTATCTATTTCATGTTAAATTACTTAAATATTTAAAACGTTATACTATGTGTATAAGGTTTGTAATACAAATGGTACTATACCATTTACACCCTTATGCCGTGGTTCAATTTTACAAGAAGTCTGATGAGAGGCAACTTAGTAGCAGATCAAAACAGCCATAACTTCACAAAGCAGAAAAGTCAACTCATACAGACTCACTTCAAAATTGTTCCAAAAACAGAACAAGGAAAATAACAATGCAATATGTCCTGACATCCTTGAGGTCAAATCAAGTATCATTTGTACCCTTCAGCAGATAAAATTTTGTTTTTAAGACAGTGGTTGCTATAAATACTAAATCATGGGAGGGTTTTTTGATTAATTTGAAAGAAATGTGTTTACTCACACTCGGATCATATTAAATGTGTTTTGATGGGAATCTGGTAGTGCACAGATCTTGTGTGAAGGATGGCATAACCACAGCCTGACTTGCAAGGGTATTTTACTCCAAGAGGAGCCTCCTTGAGTTGGGTCTGGCTGTAATTCAGCCAAGGCTTCTCTGTGTTGAGCACTCATTTAGACCTCATTTTCATTTGGGGGAGAAGAATAACTTGCCTCACAGTCCTAGGAAATGGATTATTTTATCATGGTAGATGCAGAAGTGATAATTGTAACCTTTTGCTGTATCCTGCTCTCCAAAGCAGAATGGCATAATCCTTAGCACACACAATGGAGAACAGGCATGAATTTCTTCCTTCATCAACACAATGCTTTTTCCCCAATTTTCCATTTCACTGATGACACCTACACTGAGTCATATGCTGAAGTAGCTCAAGATATGGATATGACTAATTAAAGCTTTGTTGAGTGCTGAAAGAAGTGGAAACAAGACATCTTTGCATATCTATAATGGCTCAAATGCATCATTCGTCAAAGTGTATAGCTTTCATTCAGTAATAACAGCTTTGAAAAAAGAATTTCAGCTGGCATTGCATTTTAGTAGAGCTTTGTATGTGATTCATGTAAGAGTCAAATGTGCACACACATACATTTATATATATGTGTGTGTATGTATGGCAGATGATTCAGGCTTTTATTTCCCAGATGGCTGCTGCAACCTAACTTTTCTGAAGCAATGATAAGATCAGTTATATAATTTCTTACATAAGAAGTTTCTCTTGCAACTACCTCATTAAAACGTTTGTTAAATGAGGGAGAAGGAGCTGAGCCGGGTGAATCAAACCTCGGGGTGAGCATTTGCGAAAGGACAACCTTGTAATTTTTCATTTTTAGGGTCAAATCTCCCCCAGTGAAGTCACTACAGCTGATCACTTGAAAGTCAAAAAAAGACCTCAGTGAGCCCTGAGAGCTAAAATAGAAAACAAGGCAAAACAAAAGGAGCAAAACCTGAAGAACTGTTCAGCAAATGAGTGAGTCTCTTGCAACTTTCTGAACTTGTCTTCCCTGTACCTTGTCTCTGCCCTTTATGTCCCTTTTATAAACTTAACTGGACTAGAAAACTTAAAGCACAAACAATTAAAATGCTAAGTGGTTTAGGCAGCTTTTACCAACTTAGTGGTTTCAGAGGCTCAGGAGCATACATCTCACTCTTCCCTTAGTTCTGGTGAGTGCTATGTTTATAAAAATGAGGACCTGAATGGTCTGAGTCTTCTAAACACCATGAACAATCCACATGAATGTCCAAGCTGACAGGGAAGGAAAGGACATTGGAACAAGACCTGCTGACACATTTTCTTACCTCCTCATAAGGCAAAATTAAATGCAATGAGGAGAAATAAAACTTTCTAGACCTTTCTAAGAGATTAATATAATGGGCTGGAAAGGGAATAACGGAGTCATATAGGGATGGTTTCAGTAAGAGAGAAAACATTTTGAGAAACTCCCATTTCTTTTTTCTACCTGCAGTCTAGTAAACAATTTCACAATTTATTTAAAGCAATAGAACTGTAAGCAGCTCCCGAGGTAAGTTTTTCTAGGCATAGTATTTATGTGGTGTAGATTAGTATATCTCCAGCTTATTGTGGTAATTATGCATTATATGCAAACACAAAATAACATTCTTATAATCTTCACCATTGAGCCACAGCGTGGGCTGTCATAAGCAGTGGAACAGGGATGGCAGTTAAGTTGTTATGTGTAACAGTCTTTATTCAATTTGAGAGAAAGATTGAAATTCAGTCCTCGACAAAAATACATGAAGATTCAGAAAGGGCAAGGAGTAGAAAAAATGATTGGAAGGTAAAAGCAGCAACCCCCTCCAACAAATAGAAAATGCACGTGCCCTCACCTCACCTATCTTTTGACTGCAGAAACTGCCTGACCCCAGCTGCTAAACTGAGCCTAGTGAATAGAGACAGCCTGAGAAGTGAGGACCCCCATGAATTCAGGAGCAATTACTCGACTCGACTGAAAAGATCAATAGTGTGTGTTAGAATGGAATCCCGGAGCCGTGGATAATAGAAAATATGTACCCTTTGGCTGAGTGGGGAATTGAAGATCTGTTGGGAGATTTCTGCTGTTGTATGGCCAGGGCTGTTGTCAGCTTTTCACTGAGAAGGCTGCACCTGAATGAAAAGAACAATTTTAAAACATTTGTCAAAGTTGATTTTAACAAAAGCAAGTACTGCTCTGATACCTTGCCAGTAATTTAACTTTTTTATTAAACATTGCCTAAGCTCCACCTTATGCTATATATAACTGGAGTATCTGAAAGGACTATTTCTGAAAGTGAAAGCTTCCTTCTGAGGCAGCATTTACCCAGGAGAATTAAAAAGAACAGAATTAAAACAGATTTCTCATTACATAGATCGATATGAAGTGAAGATTTGCAACTGGAACCCAAGGCTGAGGAGAATTATGGCTCAGATTAGTGTAGACCTAAGACCTTAAGGTAAACTGAAGCACCTCTGCAGATGTCTTTCCTTCTCTGTGGACTGTAACACTATGAGTATCCTATTCACAGCTGACTCAGCTGTGTCTACTCAGTTACTAGGTGAACCCATGTCTTTTGACCACTTACAGTGCTGTGTAAAATTCATATAGGTATTACTAAGACATCATAATTAGTTAATAATCATAATAATCAGTGATGGGCAATCTGAATCCCTCCAATCCAGAGTAACCAGGTCCTACCTCCCTATGCTTCAATGACACTTTGGACGATCTGGACAGAAGACGTTTGATCTACTCAGTTGTGCTGGATGCAAAAGAAGCCTCAGGTGTTCTGGCCTCCCTGGCCCTTAACTGGGAGTCACAATATTGCAATATTGTATATGTATGTATCTCTGAAGCAGGGATGATTCAAAGTTGCATGAGGTGTGAGCCCTGGAAGGACTACCTCACCAATGGCACGTGTTTCACCAGGTGACTTCACCAGTCACCAGCAGTAATATTCACTTGCTAAAGCCATGCAAACAGTGAGGTGTCTTGGTGGGTAGGAACTCCACATAAATTTTAGCTCGAGGCTGTGTTCTATCTGGAGAGCAAAGTTTCATAACCTCATTCCCTTTTTCTTTAATTTCTGTGCTTCTCCCCATATTAATAATTTGAGGGAAGGACCCTTCTTCTCCATAAATACATACCTGTATATTTTTGTTGGGATTTTTTTGGCATGTGCTAGCTATGCCTTCAGGCAATGTAGTCTGAAATTTCCAAGTACCCAACACCATTTGTTGCTCAAAATACATATTACAATACAGAAAAGGAATGCTTGTATACTTCACAGTTGATTCGGCATTGGGATAGGTCAGGAATATCAAGTGCTTGGTAATTAGAGAACAGCCTCTAATACATGGCCTCAATGCCTCTTAGCTTGAAGGAGTTAGAATTTCCCAGTGCTGTTTCTTCTGGATTTTCTTTTTCCTGATTTCTCAGTACTGCTATTCTTTCCCATCTTCCTTTTCTGGGAGAAAAGGAGTAACTGCTATTACTGATGAACACTAAGAAGTGGTCTGTAACATCTGTTCAGCTGTCAGAGATTTGTCTTGAAAAAACATGGCCTTCTTGGTCACCAGGGCACATTGCTGCCTCATGGTCAACCTGTTGTCCACCAGGACTCCCAGGTCCCTCTCTGCAGAGCTGCTTTCCAGCAGGTCAGCCCCTAACCTGTACTGGTGTATGGGGTTATTCCTCCCTAGATGCAGGACCCCACAGCTCCAAGCATTGATCCTCAGACCCCCTCCTAACAAAATCTTGCTCTCAAATAACATCTCAAACCTATTAGGTTTTTACCAATAATGCAAGCATGGTGAGTTACTGAAAGTTAGTCCTTGCACTTCTTCATAAACAATGACAAAATAAAAAAGAAGCCACATTAACACATTTTCACTTCTGAGAGCTTATAATCACTGTTCTACTGTATTATATTTCCATTAGCATTTTCAATAGTAGGATACTCTCCGTGCAAGCACTACATGATACTTGCTGTGTCTGTCTCTCATCTCATTGTTGGCTCTGTGCAGTCTCACACATAGTCTCTTTCACATGCCTGAAATTCTCTGTGTGGACATTTTTGTCCCTTCTTAAAATATGCTTTTCCCATGAAGCATGACACAAAAATCTTGCCAAAACAGCCACTCATTTCATTCTCCATCTGCTGTGTCTTTTTCCCCATTTGGACATAAGTACCTAATTTTAGATATATCCTATCAAACTCCAGGCATTCGGCTGAAGCCTAAGTTAGAATTCTCTTCATCAAATTGTCCTTCTACTATAGTCAAAGGGGGAATATAGATGCCTATCTCTCTCTTCCTTTCCCTCTTTCTCCTTTACACTGGTTTCAGAGCAGATCTGCAGTGCTTGCCTTGCTGCCAGCTGGTTCGTTCGGAAAAATGAGATGAATAGAAGCTCAACTATTTCACTTTTCAATTTACTTTTCTTAGTGTAGTTACCTTTATGCTTAACAGTAAACAGGAAAGCAATTTATTAGTATATAAATAATACTGAAATCTGTAGGTTTTTTTTAAATATGAAAAGAAGGTCATTGCTGTCAGAGCTTGGATTTCAGAGACGTTGTGTTTTAAGTAAAGTGGTGTATACATTGTGCATGAGATAAAATGCATATTAAATAGAAAATAATCCAATAACTCTACTTACGTCATAACTTGATGTCAGGAAAAAATCCAGGATGTTTTTTTCATTGTTCAATTTTCAGCTTATTTTATATTTTTGTGCAAAACCACAAATTATTTTTTTTGTTCCAAGACCTCTAAATTTATTTTTCTCTAATCATCGATAATTCCATGTTCTTGTCACTTTCCAAGAAAAGAAGAACACTGTGGCGTGTCTCTGCTTCCTACCTGAAGCTGTAATATACAATTTCATTCCCTTCTCAGTTTAAAGAGTCTTTCCTATTTTGGCTAAAACTGCTATCATGTAAGCAAGTACCTGTAGTTAAGACTTTCTCTTCAATAAACTGTAGCATTAACTAGAAGTTATACATGTATTAACTGGTATATGACAGAAACAAACTCCTACTACCTTACTTCCCTCCACCCCAGAAATGACTACTTAGACAGATTTCTATATGACCAATTCCAGTGCTTTTATCCCACATTTTATCTTAATTCTAGTGCTTCTGTTCTCTTAAAGTAAGGATTGATTTGAGCTTATAATCAGATGAAATCAAGGTAGAGCTACTTGGGCTAACAACTCTAGTGTAGCAGAAGATCATCCCGATCATCCCTTTTCTGTTTGTTTGGTTGGTTTTGGGTTTTTTGTGTGTGTGTTTGTTTTTTGGGGGGGTTTTGTTTGTTTTTTTAAATCACTGTGCATATGGTTTTTTGCCACATGCTACAAAAGTCTTCTACTTAAATCAGCCATCATGTCAAATGTGCTCTCTGCATGTGAATAATGCCTGAGCTTAAAGGAAAATGTTTCAAAGCTGTCAGGAAACTGTCATTTTCCAGATGGCTAATCAAATGGAGGACACAGACACACAGACACTGTCTCCAAAGAAATGGATTAAAAATGGATGTTACTCACTTGTGCTGGAATGGGATGGAGAAAAAGCAAAGAGAATAAAGCTGATACTGAGCACACTGTAATCAAGAATTTCTAAAGCTCCCTGTTCCTTTTTTAAAAGCCTATAATTCATTCTAAATGTGCAAGTGTCTTGATAGTTTATATAAGCAATACTTGCTTAGAACAGCAAATAAAATTGCTACCGGATTCTGAAGTCATGGATTTAAAAAAAAAATAAAAATGAAAAGCTGGGCTTGAATAGGGATTCACTTTGCTATGAGAGAAATTTCATAAATTAAGGATTATTCTCTACTCATTCTCCTCCATCTGAGCTCTGTAAAACTTTCCTAATGAAACCTTCCTTGGAAGAAGACTCACCTTGTATCTGCCTGGTTCAAATGCTGGATGTTTCTGGTTTTCTTTGTACAGAAGACTTCAAAGTACTGCATAGACATAAGGAGCTTCTTGCCAGATGCTTGGGAAGGACTAGAGGCCTCCATGGCCATGAAGTTCCATTGAAGCCAGTCTAAGATCAAACATCACAAGGCTCTGGGAAAACCCTCAAGATAGGGTTGGATCACCTAAAGCGTTGTCTGAAGCACACCGTAGACAACTGCAACGGGTAATCTGAGTTGTCCTCAGATGCCTGCTCTGTCCCTCTCTGGGCATGACCATCACCTCCACAAAGGCATCAAATGGGAAACCATGCTTGCATTTCTGTTAACAGTCTATCATATTATAGTTTAAAGCATAAAAAAAAAAGTTGTTTTGGTGCTTACATGCCGAGCACTAAGTTAGGGCTATTTGTTTGCTTTATCCTGTATAGGCTTGGTAACTTGGTGCATAGACAGAAAAAACAGCCATCACATAGTACAATTTAGAAAGAAGAGCTCTGATGTGTGAAAAGTTTCTAACGTACATCAACAATTCCAAGGTAGGAGAGGAGACAGATCTCCTTAGGCGTACTGTAAAGTTTATTTGTGTTGCATTTTGCAAGTGGAAGACACAAAGCGGTATCTCTGCTAGCTTTAATCTGTCAACCTCAACTACCTGCACTGGCAATGCAAGAGTGAATTGCACTGTGTAAGCTCAATGGGGAACTTGGTAATTATTGGGATTTCTAACTCTTATGCTGTATTTTCCCTGCTTTTACTACCCTTCATAGCTGTGACTTTCACACATCTCAGTCACACTTCTTGATAACCTCAGAGACAGAATCTTAACTGCAGTCTTTCTTTCCTCACTTGAAGTTAGAAACTGAGATACAGCATAAAGTTTGCTTCTGATTTATGACTGAGTTTTGAAGAGTCCTGGCTTGTTATATGTATTTTTCACTTGATGCAGACATAGCTTTATCTTTAGTGCAGCTCTGGCTTGGTTGTCTGTGTTCTTTGACACCAGAAATTCTAAGTGAAATACAGAAGGATGCAGAAATAAATATAAAGGATAAAAACAGTGGTGCTAGTTGGAGAATGAGAGAAAATGGACATGAGTTAAAGCAAGAAAAGATCCGACTGCATATAAAGAGAAACATTTTACTCATGAGGACAGTCAAGCAGTAAAAAAGGCTGCCCAGAGAGGCTGTGCAGTCTCAGGCTGTGCAGTTTCCATCCTTGAAGGTTTTTGAGACCCAACTGGATAAAATCCTGAGCAACTTGTTTCAACCACAGGGCTGACGTTGCTTTGAGCAAGGAATTGGACTGGAACCTGCCTAACATCCCTTCCAATCTGAACTAACCTGTGATCCTGTGACAATAGTAGTAAGGAAACTGGGCACTGTCAAAAAATTTCTGGAAAGGTTTGAGAAAGGGCACCTGGATATGATGTTAGTTCTGTTGGGTCATTCAAATCTAAATACAAGCTACGTTTGGATTATGAATAAGCTTAGAAGATCCGATCCTGTTGTCTCCATTCACCACAGACACAAAGCTCTGTTCCACCTGTTCTCTGACTTGCATGGTGTCGCATTAAAAGGACTGTAGTTTTGATATTTGTCTGTCAGAGTCCCAGGACTTTCACTGATTTACTATCAGAGTCCCACCAAAGGGCTTTCACTGAATCTGATTCACAAATAATCGAAACCAGTTATTTTATTGAGAGCGACAGTCACAGATCCGAGACTGCCGTTGATAAATTCACTGACTACAATAGCGCTAATTACTTAAGGTTAATATTGCTAGCAAAAATAACGATAGTACAATAACCCAGGGTAACATTCACCAGAGGGTGAAAGGCACAGTGCTTAGCCAGAATGGCATCCCTGCCTGGGGTGGAGGAAGAGAACACAGCCCGTTGACTGGTCAGTCAGATATCAAATTTCTTCTCTCCCAATTTAACAGTCATTTTCTCCATCCTTTTACCCCCAAAATTACAAGGTTTCCCTCCCTTAGGTGATGTGTAGTATGATTTGGGTGGAGAGATGAGTGCTATAGTCATATATGTTTAGCATGATCTCTAAAATCTTCATTAGCATATACAGGGGTGTCAACTTTAATATGCATTTCACAGGTAATGAGGCAAAGGTCAATTACCGGACATAGTAGCCTCTCAAGGAAACAAAGAGCTACACAAAGTCTCTGTTATCTTGATTTTACTGTCTCTGCTGATGAAAAGCAGGGCTGTCCTGGCTCCCCAAATCTACCCCATTATTTATGTATCCTGTGATAGCCAGACAAGCCTTCACTCCCCTGGGTTGGACAAGAGATAGCAAAGCCAGTCTTAATTGCTCGTTGAGCACAGAGGCTTCACCTCATTATCCAAATTCCACACATGGGAGCAGACTAAAGAAGGACCTTAAACAGGCAGAAAAAGAGGGAATGAATAAAGAAAAGAACAATAGCAGGAGAGAAGAGAATTTCTTTTAAGGTTTTTTTAGATGATAGGTAATGTATTGATGCTCTATAGTTTATGGAGTTACACTGATGTGACACTATTGTAAATGAGATTCCCATAAAATCCATGGGACATTGAGAAGTTTAGTGTGAGATTCATGGCAGCTACTGATGATTATGTGAAAATTAAATGTATGATTGAAGCTAGCTCTCCAGATGCCCCATAACATAGAGAGGAGTGTTTTTAGATGGAAGATCATATCTTAAAATATGTGTCTTAAACAGTCTGGGTAAATCACACCAGTCTTTCTCCAGTGAATACACAGAGAACCCCGTGACTAACTTAGATCAGAGTCCTAGCATTTGCAAGGGAAAAATTACATTAGATAAATTAATCTTTAGTTACAAATTTGCCTTTCAAACCTCTATACAAGGTGATTTCATTAAATAGTATCGTAAATTTTTTTTTCATTAACTGTAGTAGACTCTTCATGAAATCCTTAATTTTAAATTCCTTTCTAGACCTTCTTTCTGCTGCAAATTGTGCATGAGTTAGCAGATATTCAGAGTCAGTCTCCTTGGTACAAGCACATGATCCCCACATGTTTCTACATGTTGCTCGTTTTTTTCCTTCAGCTCTCAGTCAAGCAAGCAAAAACTGTAATCTACCTCAGTTTCACAGAACTGGTTGCATTGAATCTGTAGTCTCATGACTCAAACTACAAAGATATTAAAAATATTTTAATCAAAATATTTGTATTGAAAAAATCCTTTATTATTTTCTTGTATTGTTTAAAGACCTGAAAAAACTGAAAGGGCTTGAAATTCAAATGATAAGTTGCATTGAACTTAAAACAGAAGATTTCCTGTTTTGGAGTGGGTGTTCTTTTTTTTTCTTTCCTTTTTTTAAGTAGACAAAATGGGGTAAAAATTTGGTTTTATGCTTGAGATTTCAAAAAGCTGCGTGCACACTGACAAGTACTTTTTTTTCTGTTTCTTTTCACTTAAATCTCTTTGTAGGCACTAAATTCGCAACTAAACCAATGTAGGTCTGTGCTTTTTATCTGCCTTGTTTATTCACCCATTTTCCTGTAACCACCTTCCCCACTATCTGACACACAGCAAGGAGAGAGGAATGCATCATCCCCAGGGGCCAAAGATTGGCATCACCTTGGCAAAAAAAGGGAGTAGTAAAAGATGATTGTGTTGCTTTGGTTGTCTGTGCTTTTTCTTGTGATGCTTGATGTTTGATTAGCCTGATTAACGAAGAACATCTTGTTAAAATTAAAGTTCTGTAGTATTTAGCATATTCTTGCCAATTGTTAATTAGTGTATTGACAGAAGAATGTTTTGGATTTCATTTTTCAGCAACATCCTCTCCCCTCCCCTGGTCCATCCTGCCAAAATAAAGATCTTTCCAGTCACAACATGTTTGAGAGCCATATGACATGTCTGTGAAGGCTGCCTTGGAGCACTCGTGCACAGGAAAGATACATATGTTATTAGCCAAAGCCAACATGAAACCTGAAAGCACAGGAGATGCAGGGCTGGGGAATCCATTGCATTACTAATTTATCATGTAGATGCAGATTTCACATCCTTTACTGCTACTTTCCCTGTTTGGGGCAGGTTCTGATATTCAGTCTTGTTTTTCAACAAGAGCCCATTGGGACAGAAGCTGCATGTATAATCTCTATTTCAGGAGCAAGTGTTTTATTTGCCCTCTTTGTGCTGACTGAGGTACTTACAATCTGATCTTTAGCTTCCCCTAGGGCAGCTTTGAGATTTTTTATGGTGTGTCATGCATTCATATCTTTTGCACTGGTGCTTTTCAATTAAGAGAAAGAGGGAGGATTCACAGCAGCTTTGACCCAAACTGCTCAGAGCTATGCACTACACCTATAACATAGGGTAGGTGTCAAAGGGTGTTAGAGGCCTCTTAAGTCTTCTTCAACCACCAGTAATTCTGTTCGGCATTCAGACAGCACAGCGCAGCTGGCATAATAGCTCAGTACCAACAGACAGGGAAGTCTTTCCAGCTGCACCAACCCTACTTCCACATTTATCTTCTGCTACCTCTAGTCCAACTTATCCATTAGATCATTTAACCCTGAATCAGCAGAAAACTACTTCTGGGATGAAAGAACTGAATCTTCTTTTTTTTTTTTTTTTTTGCTTGAGTGAAAATTTTAATGAGTTTAGTTGTGATTTCATTACAGCAGAGATCATGATGACTGATGAGGCTGGTACCAAGGAGGGGCCTGGGTCATACATTTGGGACAAAGAGTAGGGGAGTGGGGAACATTTTGGTGGCAGTTGACTATAAGGTAAGGCTAGGTCAGATTTATTGTCATGTTATATAAATTGGGCAGGGGTAAAGTTTTGAATTTGTCTTTGGAGATAGCTAACTCATTCTCTTGACTATGCAAGGTGTTTAGGTTTTAAATGCAAGCACCAGAGTGCCTGAAAGTGAACAGCTGAGTAGGTCTTATATCAACTGTCTCTCCTTGCAAGTTTTATAATGGCCAAGTCTGAACTTAAATTTGCTTGCTAAGCAATCTGCTCTTAATCAGTTAGCAAGTCACTTCACTTCATCAAATATGCTTGGTGAGGCCCCATCTTGAGTACTGTGTCCAGCTTTGGGCCCCTCACTACAGGAAAGACATTGAGCTGCTGGAGGGAGTCCAGAAAAGGGCAACGAAGCTGCTGAGGGGTCTAGAGCACAAGTCTTCTGAGAAGCAGCTGAGGGAACTGGGGTTGTTTATCCTGGAGAAAAGGAGACTGAGGGGAGACCTTATTGCTCTCTACAACTACCTGAAAGGAGGTTGTAGCCGGGTGGGGGTCAGTCCTTTTTCCCAAGTAATAAGTGATAGGACGAGAGGAAATGACCTCAAGTTGCACCAGGGGAGGTTTAGATTGGATATTAGAAAAAAACTTCTTCACCAAAAGGCTTATCAAGCATTGGAACAGGCTGCCCAGGGACATGGTTGAGTCACCATCCCTGGAGGTCTTTAAAGGACGTGTAGTTGTAGTGCTGAAGTACATGGTTCAGTGGTAGCACCTGGCAGTGCTAGGTTAACTGTTGGACTCGATGATCTTAAAGGTCTCTTCCAACCAAAAAAATTCTATGATTCTATGAATAAATAGTTTCATTAAACCAACAGAATCTTATTATAGGCTGTATTTTTTTTCTCTTTGTCCAGGATACAACTAAAATACCATGGTCACAACTTCTGACAGTTCTATCAATGTCAAATTAGACCCTGGCTCATTAATCTCTGCTCAACAGTTGGAATTCTAGTAGCTTAATGACTGACATTTTAAAACCTTCTATTCAGTTTGATCACCTGCAGGCAGGAGTCTGAAGTCAGCTCCTCAGTTTCTGACAGGCTCTGCTACGTTAGTGTGTGCTCTCTGATATGAAATGTGAAAACCAAACCTTCCTCTGCTGGATGGATGTTTAAAGGAATTTTACTAAACTAGCATGTGGTGGAAAAAGAAAGAAAAAAAAACCACAGTGAAACTTCAAGCTGAAATGTTTATTTTCTGGAAACACGAGGTCCTGAAGGACAAGAATCAATAGCATCTGAGGTCTGGATAGCCACGCTGTTGAACATTGGATTTTTGTGTGTTTGCTGCTGGACTGAGTAACAGATGTCTAGATAAATAAGGCAGGTTATTTAGAAAACATTACATTTCCGAGTGATTCAAGACACGATAAGGGATCAGGACTTCTCCAGAAGAATGATTTTGCATATCAATGTTTAGTTTAACCTGGGCCATCAAAAACTCGTTCCATTTGTGGGCAAACTCTTCTTTCATTCTTCTTTCTTCTCTTCTTCTAAACCTGCAAGCTGCTAAGCAGGTAACACCCCGAGATATAAGTGGTCCTTCATACTAAAGTCAGTACTCACACATCTTCCATCTCTTTGGGGCCCTATGTGAAATTATGCTATAGGGTGTGCAGAAAATAAAAAACAAGCGCAAAACTGCTCCCAGTGCCTCTGTCTCCATGTGGCAATATGCCTTCTGCATTGCCAAGAAAGTCACTATAGATCCCATGGGCAGATTTGCTGTGATTCCTCATGAATTAAATGAGGGAGACTGTACTTCCTCTATACTGCATTCATCTCAAAGAACAGAAGCAAAACTAACAGAAAAAATGTTATCCCTACATGAAAAAATCTTGAAAAATTCTGAGTGAGTAAGAGAAAATAAGCTGGTAGTAATCTCTATGAAAAATAAACCCAATCACTGAACAAAACTGGGAAATCGATCTCCTGTATAGCTAAATGTTTTCCTTTGCAGACGTTTTGGTATAATTCTGCAGTAAGAATGTAATTCTGTGTGAACTTTAATAAGAGGATTTAAACTAAGACAATCAAACCAGCCAAACCAATTTTAGAAAGGCTCTTGTTTTCTGTGCTGCACAGGACTCGGCAAAAAGCCAATAAACATGTGCATGATGTGCGTTCTGTTCCCTCAAAAATTAGCTTTGGATAGGAGCCGTTAAACATTGTGGCCTGATCCATGATTGCATCCAAAAATATCACAACATCTGGTTCTTACAATCTTTCCTTTTAACTCCATTGATGTGTGGACATTTCTGTCTCTCTGAGCAGCAATAAAAACAAGGGGTGAGTTCAGTCCCTCTTCCATTCCTGGTTTCAAGCACAAAAGAAAAAAAAAATGTTTTGCTCTTGATTTACGCAACTTCTATTAATGAGCTTGACTGGTAGCTTTGACTTGCTTCATCACCTCTGCTTCCTGCTCTGTTCCTGCGCTGGAGTTGTGACATGCAGAGGCAGGAAGGAACACGGAAGGACAGCTAAGGACATCCAGCTTTGACTGAAGGAGAAAAGCACGTGAAGGGAGTGAGGCGTTTCTTTCGGGACCCTATTCAGTGCCCCGGTGTGAAAAACTTTGTCATTAGTACTTGCTTATAACTCAGATGTATGGCAAAACGCCTTATGCAGCTGCACAGTGTGCCTGGGAGGAAAGGAAGAGAGGATTTTAAAGCTCTGTTGGTAATGCGTGATATTTGCTCTGGACCTGTCATCCTTTTTCATTAGGTGGCTTGTTTTTATCCTCTTATGAAGAAAAAATAATCTTTTATCTTTCATGCTGTTATAATTCTGCCTTCAGAACCTGAACTTCCTTATTTTTGTCAAGCTGAAGTACTGTATTTTGGGGCTTTTGGGGTTATTGCTTCTCTTTGAAGTTGTATTCATTGCTACAGTGGGGATCAAGACTGGCTAGAGATCAAATTATATCTGCATTTGTGTGAGTCTGTGTCCTCTTCTTCCATATTATTTTAAAAAGAGGGTCTTGGCATATAGTATAAATTCTTAGTTGTTAAAAAGTGCATAGTTAGACTTCATTGTTAGACATGAAGCTGTTGTTATTAGATCTGAGACCTGGGTGTTTTTAACTATGTCCCTAAACGTGGTAGCATTGGAAATGAAGGAGGAAAATGAGACCTTTGAATAAAAGCAGGAAGGAAAGGGTACTGGGTTGGAAGTTAGGGCATCTGAAAATAATGCATCACCTAAAAGTCTGCCCAGCCTCTAACATGTTTTAGGAATGAATGAATCGCTTGACAGTCTCATACTTAAGTTTTCCACTCTCTACTTTGTTTACAAACGTTTTTGATGCTTGTGAAAAAATGCCATCTGTAAACCCAGCGGTGAGAGGTGTGAAGAAAGAGAAAGAGAAAAGGGGTGCAGGGAAGCCTTTATGTCAGTGCTCTGCGCTTAATGCTTTAAATTGGTTCTGCAAGCCGTTAGCCATGACACATAGTACTTACTGTATATAATAACACTACAACATTTGCATGAAGTCTGTCTCGAAAGAAACAGCTGCTACTTGTGGATTTATATGCTTATTCTTTATCAGTAGATTACTTGCTGACCTCAGGCTCTATCTGCAGATCTGGGTAAATACCCGGCCTCTACAGGAGCTGGGCACATTTACTCTGAAACCTCCTCCTCTGCTACCGTGTATTACCCAGTGATTCTTCTGGGAAAGGGTTAAAAGTTTTATATCAACTAGAGAGACAGCTCATTCCTTCCCCTGGATACAAAGCAAGTGGAAATTTTCTGTGTTGAAGCTTGTGGGGAGTGTGCCAGGCGTCAGATTTTCTAGGGACATATACGGAGAGTGGAAAAGATATCAGCCAGATTTTGTTATAGATGCATAACATTCAGAGCAAGGAGGAAAGAATAGACCATTTAGTCTTTTTCCTTACACAGGCTTGCCATAAAAATTGCTTATTCTGGCTGCATCTTACTGTACAGCTCTTGTTAACAAATTCCAGGCTGGGAGCTGAGATTTACTGCTCTAAAGGACTTGTCATTTTTTAGAGGAGGATCTGAAAAACACGTGCTTGCAGTGGATATTGCAGAAGCATTCAAGTCATATAGTTTTCCCTTTCTCTAAAATATCTTGCCTGCATTTGTATAAATGGATCACAGTCTCCACAGATGAAAAACACAAATTGCCCAAAGAAAAAGATCTCACAGCTCATTTTGTGAAACCAAGCAAAGAGGTTCCTGGTATTTAAGGTCTCATCCAAATTGCTCTAAGTGGAAAGCTGCAGTCTAAATCATTCCCTGGGCTTTACACAAACACTGTAAATGCCATGTCTCATTGATATTTGTGAGTGACACACTGCGAGCTGATGGAGGCTTTTTTTTTTGCAGCTTAGCAACAAGCAGTGACTGGCAAATTCCTCTGCTCTTCAAAATCAATGCCACTTTTCTGGATCATTTCCTCATCTTCACGATCATCTGTCAGAACAGTAAATTGACAATGTGTTCCCAGGGACAGAGTGGGGTCTGCTGCAAGCTTTGATGGTTAGAGGATGAACTTAGTCTTTTCAAAGTCAAACATATTATGGTTTTGGATCCTGTATAAACATTTGACACTGTTAATCTGGAAGTCTTTTGTACTCCAATAAGCTTTTCCCTTTGCATGGAAAATATCACTGTGAGAACAGGCACTGGTTGATTCATACATCAGTAACACGTTTATTATTATTGCTATCTATTATTAAAACACCTGTGAACCGTAAGCATGGATTGTGATCCTGCTTTATGAGCCCAGAATAAAAAAATAGACTCTGTCCTTGGGCGACTGTGTGTGATGATAGAAGCAGAGCAGGCAGAGAATGCATACTCATGAGTGGGTTAGCACACGGGAAATGAGGAAAGTAATTGGTTGTCTCCTTGAGGTTAGCATTATGGACATTTTTAGTGGGAATTGGAAGGAAAAAAGCTATGACTACAGGTGTTTATGAGCATCTGCTGGAGAGCCTGAATTGCCAGGGTACTTGCTTGGGACCGTCCCAGGCAATGGGGATGCAGGAGTCTGTTGGAAGTTAAAGCTGAAACTTGAACATCCTCTTTGCCAGTTAAAGGTGTCAGTTGATACTCAACCATTCTGCAAAGTCATTAAACATAATCAGAGGAAGGATGCTCAAGTAGGATCACCTTGCTACAGAGAAGTCAGATGCAAGGCAAAGCAGAAGGCTGTATCTCAAGACAGCTGCCTCGTCCTATAGCCGAGAAGAATCACATCAACTTTTCCTTTGAGCTTCTACAACCCAAGTCCTTTGCTTTTGCTTAGCTGCCTCTGAGGTATGCCCCATCCCGGAAAGTGTTCAAGACCAGGTTGGATGGGGCTTTGAGTAACCTGATCTAGTGGGAGGTGTCTTTGCCCATGGCAGCGGGTGTTGGAACTAGATGATCTTTAAGGTCCCTTCCGACTCTAACCATTCTGCGATTCTATGAATTGTTTCAAAAGGCACATGTAAATTTTTAGTTCTGCAGACAGAATTGCAAGGAGACTGGGGAGAAGGTCTGTCTTCCTAGACTGTCTAGGTGTTGACCATCTGAGCTGCTGCAGGATGTGACTTTGGCCTTTTTTGATATGGATGCTGCAATCACAGAATCACAGAATGGCAGGGTTGGAAGGGACCTCTGGAGGTCATCTAGTCCAACCCCCTGCCAGAGCAGGGTCACCCAGAGCAGGTGGCACAGGAATGCGTCCAGGCGGGTTTTGAATGTCTCCAGAGATGGAGACTCCACCACCTCTCTGGGCAGCCTGTTCCAGGGCTCTGCCACCCTCAGAGTAAAGAAGTTCCTTCTCATGTTTAGGTGGAACTTCCTGTGCTCAAGTTTGTGCCCATTACCTCTTGTCCTGTTGCCAGGCACCTTTTATAATCAGTGAGGCCACCAGTGGGCATTCAGGTACTCCATGTTGCTGGGAACCTCATAGGCTGGTCAGGCCTCCTGGCTCTTGAATGACTCAAGGTTGGGGATCCCAAGACAAACTCATCTATCCAAAAGAAGAAGGCGGCAAATTAAAAATGTTCGTGAGGTTGTGTTATCACTCTCAAGGGAAGTGTTCAGGGAAAACTTGTAGGGACCATATTAGCTTTTGGAAGTTTACTAGATAATCAGTATAGGCTGGTTCTTTTTTAATGGTCAAAACATATTTCATAAATACAGTTTTACAAATTAAATATTCCATTTCTATGGATATGAGCAATCAGACTTTGTGCTTCTAACAGTGGAATATATCTCAGAAATTATAATCATTGCACCATTTAACTGCATTGACAAAAAAAGGCCTCACAGTTCAGTCACTGAACAGTTTTTCAAAATTGCATATGAGAAAATTCTGGCCTTCACTTGGAAGGTGTGTGGATTTCCTTGAACTGAGATACGTAACGATAATAGATGGAGAAATTTAATCTTATACCAGTTTTCCAGTCAGAGAATAAAATAGTGATCATACTGTTGCTCTTTGCTTTCTTTTTCTGCTTGATGTCGTAACTGTAATTAAGGAGGACCAATGTCCCCTGCTTGTTTTCAGACTGAGTTTATTTTCTGATAGGTAGCAAAGAATTTTTGGAATGAGTTGCCTTTTTGATGCCAGGTTGGTCAAGATGATCTTATATCATGTGGATCCGCACACTGTTTACGGAAAACAATTTCATTTTTAAAACTGCCAGATTTTAGCTGCCTGTGTCTACATGAGCATTTTAGTATGGATTAGAAGTGCACTTCAAAAGTGAATCTCCCTATTCTCCACAGTTACCATGCTGTGTGTTACATCATGAAGCAATGTCAGAGTAAATCAGCTAAATTCCTTTTGGGTCCAAAATAACTGGTTGATGCACTTCTGAAGAGCATCTAAAACTCCAGTGGACAATAGGCTAAGATAGTTCAAATAAACTTCTGGAAAAGTGCACAGTATGGACACAGGCTCTTCAACACTAATTATTTTGCTCTACAAAGCTGCTCCTTACTGGGATGCAGAACTTGTTAAAGTAGACATAGGCTAGAGAGCAAATACTTCAAGAGAAATACTGTCAATTAAATTGGAAACAAAACAGTCAAGGGTAGTACTGTGGTTATAAAAGAAAACCTGGATTAAAAACTCTCTAGCTCTTCAGAAAGTGAATGTGTGATTGACCTCTGCTATAATCAGCAGAATAGGTTATGAATTTCTCACTGAACTTCTCATGTTGCCTTTGAAGACCTGAACCAGGCTATTCTTCTACTGAACTGAATCCTTGTCACTAGTCCAGAGCAAAAAAAATAATTATAAATTACTCAAAGTTTTCACTGAAGATGAAAGCACCTAGAAATATCTCTACTTTTCTGCTTTTAAAGTGAGTATTTCAGAAGAACTGGAATGATTTCTTGCTCTCAGAGTATCATGGGTAAGTGAGCACATCTCAGTAATGAAAGGGAAATGCCTTACCTGGAGGTCACAAATTACTTCGGAGTAAATTAAGTAAATTACACAGTTGTCACTTTTTACACTTTTCAAGTTTGATAGTAGTCCTCATCCCTATTGTGGCATCTGACAGCACAAGTCCACTGCCCTTCCTCATGAACAAATCAGAAACTTCAGTTCTTTTAGCATGTGGCGTACCCCTTGGGAGCGATAAGGTCTGAGTGCCACTTGTAGGTGATGATACTTCAAATAGTCTGGGCATCTAACCTTCCCCTTTATATTGAGAAGTGGGAGAAAGCTTGCTCAGAAAGGTTCAGCTGTTCAAGCACCTTTCTGAAGTTCTCATCTGCCACATGGTTGATGAATATGAGATATGCCTTTTACAGTCTGGAAATAGCCCTGAGAACAGAGGTAGAAATCCTTGGCATACCCAGTGTAAAAGCATCTTCAAAGGAAATTCCACAGTTCTTAACAGCCTGAAAAATTAACACTATGCTGTGGCTTGTTTCCTTAAGAAAGCAATTATTGATTAAATATAGCCTTACTAATTAGTTTGTTTTTTACCAGAGCTGTTTAGATGACTTAAATGATCTTTTTCACCTTTATTATCACTTGTATCAATGATAAAAATCATGAAGTTATTTGAGGCTCAAACTTCTATTTCCATGAAAATCAGGCAAATTACTCTGCAACTGACAGCTACAGGATATGGTGTCTCTAATTAATTTTGTAAGAAAGTTGTACTCAAGCAGATTGTGAGTCTTCAGCAACTCAGTGTTTGCAGCTTATTTCACTCAAGCCCTATCCATCGTCCTGTTAATCTTTTTATGGTATTACTGATATCTGCAAGTCAAACTGTACTTTTGAAGAGCCAAAACCCTGATCCAGCTGTTTTTACCACTTCAGTTTCAAGCTAAGGACAAAGGAAGATGAGAAGTCTGCTTCAGAAAAAGTGAAACATTCTGATTTTAACAATCTGATTAAGAAAAAGTGAGAAACGTTGTGAAGCACTGAGATTTGTTAGAACTGTTATTAGAAATTGAGTGGAAATATATGCAGCTCAAAAGTTTTAAGTTTCTTGGTTGCATGCAGAGTATTCACTGTCATGGCTTCTGTGATATGGGGTACTTGATAAGCAAAAGTCATTGCTAAGCAGGTAACTGTGATGTGTTATATGATTTTCAGTGTTTGTAATTATCCAAATTGCATGTCAATTTAATTTAAATTGTCAGTATATAAAAGTGACTTAATTTGACTTTGTAAACAGTATTTGTTAGAGGAGGGAGGAGAAGAATTGGAAAGGAATAGAATAATATTTACATCTGTAACTATTCCCAAAACAAAACAAAGAAAGAAAAAATATTTTCTGCAAATAAATGAGCATTTGTGTCTTTTTTCCTGGTGAAGGGCTGTTTGGTGACCAGACAGTTATTACAGTCCTAGATTTCAGGCCATCTGTCTTAGAGTATATCGGCTTTCTTGATGCAAATCTACCTGTGAATGTTTTCACCACTATTTTCAAAGCTTTTGCTTTCCAGTTAAGAGATTTGAATTGCAAAGACTAGTTGGATTTTCAGTGTACTTTGAACATTCATTGTCTATTTTTCATCTCATCCTTTTCTCCCATAAAAGTTGCAGTAGATTGCACAAGTCATTGTGGCATCTGTTAGGATCAGTACAGATAATCCTATCTGTTTGTGGTTATATTATTGTGTTGAGCACAAGAAAGTGTATTAATCTTGAAGCTAGAATCCTGAAGGAGGTTGGTTTTGTTACTAGATTCTATTCACAAATAAAATCTTACTGAGTAAATACCCAGCAAGTAAAAGTATTCCTTTTCAGTTCAGATAAATATGAACAGTGTCCTGAGTTGAGCTAGACTTGTCTCTGGTTATCTGTAAATTCTTAATTGATTTTTCTTCTTCCTTAATTTGCTCTTTTAAGTTCCTTTCTTCTTCTTTAAATTAGAATCATAGAATCATAGAAGATTTGGGTTAGAAGGGACCTTTAAAGGTCGTCCAACTCAACTTCCCCTACCATGGGCAGGAACACCTCCCACTAGACCAGGTTATTCAAAGCCCCATCCAGCCTGGTCTTGAACATTTCCATAGAAGGGGCACCCACAACTTCTCTGGGAAACCTGTTCCAGTGTCTCACCACCCTCACAGTAAAGAATTTCTTCCTAATATCTAACCTAAATATTCCCTCTTTCAGTTTGAAACCTTTACCCCTCGCCCTATCGCCACACTCCCTGATAATGGGTCCCTCTCCACCTTTTCTGTAACCCCCGTTAAGGCACTGGAAGGCCACTATACTTTCTTGCCATCTCTTCTCCAGGCTGAACAACCCAAACTGTCTCAGCCTGTCTTCATAGGAGAGGTACTCCAGCCCCCTGATCATCTTTGAGGCCCGTCTCTGGACCCTCTCAAGCAGGGCTGTGTACTTCTTATGCTGGGGCCCCCAGAGCTGGACGCAGTACTCCAGGTGGGGTGTCATCAGAGCAGAGTAAAGGGGCAGAATCACCTCCCTCACCCTGCTGGCCACACTTCTTTTGATGCAGCCCAGGATGTGGTTGGCTTTCTGGGATGCAAATGCACATTGCTGGCTTATGTTGAGTTTTTCATCAAATAAATTCATTTTAAGACTCTGGCTGATGAAGCTACTGCATCTGCTCAGACACATTTTTTTTATCTGCAGGATTTTTCCCCCCAGGCCAGATTCTTTTGAATCTAGATTATATGCCTGGAATTTACCATGTGAAGATGTGTTGTGTTCAGTAACCTCCTGCTAATGGTAGTCAGGATCTTCAAAGACATCATGAAATCAAAAGGCATTAAATTTTATCCCTGCCAGACACACACCTTGCATCCTCTTTGATTAGTGTAGGTGCCCAAGAGGAACAATGTCCTTCAGATGCTGTCCCTGAGCTGACAGCCTTGTCCTTTGGTCGGTTGGAGGGCATTGAGGGCAATACCTTTTCTCTGGAGTCACTAGAGCAATTATTTCAAGAGAACCTGGTGTTTCACAGAAAGCCTGATAAGATTCACATCAAACTCTTATCCAGACTGGAAGTTTTGGGTTTAATGTGTTTTTGTTTTTAACATAATCTTTTCTTATTCATTGTCTTGACTTCTGGCTTCTTTGAAAAGAAGATCATGAGAGATGTTTTAAGGACTCTGACAAAATTGTAAATAAATCATGTTGAGCTATTAGTACATGGAGAAGTGCTTGTCAAGGAGGACATGGGAGAAAGAGGGAACCTGAGCTTCAGGGCGGATGTCTGCCAATGAGACACATCTATCAATGTGGCAATAAGTAGGGATAGGGCTTGAAGGAGGCCTTGGCTTTTTTCGCATTTTGCAACTTGTTCAGAATGATTTTTCATTCCAACTAGAGTGAAAGGCATGAAATTTTTATTTTAAGGCAACTCTTAATTACAGAGAAAGCCTTTTCTCCAAATTCCAGTCATTTTAATTTCCTTGTTGGCATTTCTCAACTATGCTTAACTGTGATAAGTAATGTAAGAACCTGTAATGGTGTATGTTAATATACGTGTGAATGGCTGACGCATTGTTCCTCTTCATGACAGTAAAGCAGATTGCTCTTGGGCCTTGCGTTATTGCTGTGTGAGGGTGTTTGTGCAAAGTAGTCTCTTTGTGTTCTGTGGAGTCTTAAACACTCGGGAGATGACTGAGCATATGGTGCACCTCAGAAGGGATTAATTTGGAGGCAGATGCATAGTATTACTTGGGCTACCATGAGAGGCATCATTGTTATCTGAAGCGTAAAGCTGCTGTTTGCTCTTGCGAGGGTGGCAGAGTTCAGCATCATCCTTAATGCAAATATATGGCCCAAGGGCTATTCTGCTCCTTCTTTGAGGCTACAATAGGATGATTCTGCATCCATTCTCCAAATCCTGAAGGGCACTGCTGAGCATTGTGTCTGCTGGGGATTTGTGCATGAGCAGAAGAATTATCTTTCTAATTCCTTAGATGATTGCAGTAGCAGATGCAGCATTTAAGGTATAACAGCAAATTTGTGTGATGCAAGCTCCTCTGATGCGGTCTGACAGTTGAAAAGTATGCTGACAGTCTGGAAGCTATCTTACGTTTCCTATGCTGGGGTAAAACAGCAGCCAATGTAAATAGCAGTATTGCAGTGAGCAAAAATTTTCAAATATATGACTGACTTACTATTTTCAAAGGAAGTGAGTGTCAGAAAGTTTGAGGGAGTGTTTGGGTTTACCTTTTTTTTTTTTTTTCCTAAATTGAAAAGGCAAAGGTGAAAGACTTTCAGGTAAAATTGCCTGTATTTGCTGTCATTAACTTGACCTTAGGAGAGCTATCAGTATTGTATAAGCACTGTATTGTGTAGGAACAGAAACAATAAGAAGCAGCTTGTGTTCAACATAAGCTATAAATTTAGTTCAAATGGAGCAAATCTCCCAATGCTTTGTCATATTTCTCTTGTCCTGTGATCTCTTCTGCCATTTGTTTTCTGCAATGACATGGGGACAAGAGGCAAAGTCTAACTAAATATGCAACACACCATCGCAGTGCTCTGTGTCTTTTTAGTCTTCCAGAAAAATGATGCTAAGAAGTCTCAGCCACTATAGCTGAGCTTCTGAATAAGGGAAGGCTTGTGTAGGCTGCGTCTCGTAGGAGAGGAAACATCCTTTGCTTTTCAAGATGCACACATCTTCTGTACCTTGGTACCTTCTTCTGAAACTGGGAGAAAGGCTGCCTCTGTGTGGCATAACTGAGTTAGCAAACCTCAGTATTGAGAGTAGGCCAGACTAGCTGGTGTTTGGATTTTAGGCTTTGTCATTCCCATGTAGGAAGACTTAATTCCAAATATATCTTGGACACAGAACGTTGGGCAGAAAGATTACCTTCTCTTTAACTTAAGTGGGACTTTTTCAGGGTCTGGAGAAAAGACCCATTACATTTCTGAACGGAGATGCAAACAAGGTACAAGGACCTTGGGTCACTTATCAGTTCTGAAACCAACATCCAACTTCTCTTGTTTGTATGAGGAGATATCCCAGAGTTAAAAACTGAGCTTCTGGACATTGGTGTGAACTTTCCAGTCATGGTGTAGGTGAAAGAGCTGGCCTACATCATGCTTTGAAGTACTCAGAGTGGCTGGGAAATGAACAGTCAGTGTGACAGACAGGGTGTCTGAAACAATAATTTCCAGTTCCTTATGGTAGGAACATCTTATCTACCTACTTACCTTGCTGAAATCATGAAAATGAATAGAGACAAGATAACATTATTAAACTAAAGACAATCTAAGAAAATGTTTTCTTTCTCCTTTGGAAAAAAAATGTGACACAGTGCAGTTTGTGTGTTACAATATCTGTCTTCCTAATCTCTCTTTTTCCCAAAAAGGTAATTGAAACTAAATTGACACGGATATGATAATGAACATGTACTGGAAAGACATTCTTAGTCCTTGGTGCGGGAGTTCTGTGTTTGCTCTTTTCCCTGAACATGACTTAGATTCATCCCTTAGCAACCTTTTAGGCATCTAACGGATGTGAGGGAAACAAAAGATAGGTCCTGAATTCATTGATGGGATCCCTTTACAGCAGTGCTGAGAAAATGTTCAGCTGATGGAACAAACACTGCACAAAACAGAGTTCTCCTTTTCAGAGCCTGTGACTTTATCATAGGAAACATTCTGTTCTTGACCCGCTTTTCTTCCAATTGGAGGGACAAGTGAGTGAATAGATACCCTTTTTGGTGTGAAGTTCTGAGGCAGCTCTGCGGCTGACTGGTAATTCTGGGGATTTTATTAAACAGAACAGTAAAAATTACTAGTGACTCCCATCATGACTGCCATGTCAATTAATGTATCTTAATATAAGTGACCGGTTTCTCTTCAGGCAGTCAGAGACCATGAGTGATGCTGCTTTCTTCTTCTCTGTATTAGCAAATCCAAACCTGTTGACTTCCATCTTTCTGTTATCCTTCTTTCCTTAAAGGGTGTATGCACTATATTGTTGAGAGTAATGCCTCAAGACACTACATCATCTCAGCTGCTCTAATACTTCCCTTGCTCACTCTGTTGTGCATAGTCACAATTAAACCACAGTTTTAACCCTGAGTTTACTTCACAATGTTTTCTACTCTGACATTTTTTGTACCTGAAGACTGTGTATGCACACAGGAAAGCAGTCGTTGTTCGGTTTCGACACTGCCTATCTCATTCAGGTTAGACTATTCTACTTTTTACAGTCGTAAACACACACTTCTGCATGTCTGTAGTTTCCTTTCCACATTCTTGCACAATGCTTCTCATCTGCTTCCAGAAATAGCTTCAAAATTTGGTTCAAGCTTGGTGTACAATATCTGCACATTCAATCCCTTAAATTCTATCTCTCTCTAGCCCATGATGGGGTGGAGGCAATTTTTTTTTTTTGTTTGTGTTAAGAAATAATCTATAAATGATGGTCTTGTATTTTCCCTACTATTCCATACTTTTTCCTACTGGTGAAAAAAATCCTTCCAATTTTGGAGATGTGGCATCTATACGGATAAATACCCCAAACAAAATGCAATATGACAACAGAGTGTCCATAGATTGAATCTTCTTCCAGAATAATTATAATTTCTGTCTAATTCTTAATCCCTGAAGAGGATCATAAAGCTTTTAGACTTTTTAAAAATATCTGGATACTTGTATTCTATTTTGTTAATATTACACTACTAATATTTCATTAAAAAATTAAAAATAATAAAAATCTGTCTAAATTGTGAAATACACAAAACCTGCACAAGGTAGGTGCTATTATGGCTTTCCAAAGGAAATGATATCCAGTGGGTTTTGTCAGCCTGTCTCTGGAAAATGAAACCTTACACCTCAGCCTCTGAACAGATCATACCAAAGGAAAGACCAGAGACAGGATGAACCGAATGTTTAATCAGAAAACTGAATCAGACAGCTATTTAGGAGAAATCTGGGGTCACAATAGGGTGAGAAGTTGGAAGAAAATATCTATCTGAAACATTGGTTTTGTAGATCTTGGAAATGCCACAGCCAGCCTTCACAAGCCTATTTATTTTGATCATCTCAGCTGAGAGTATTTCAACCTTTTTGCATAACCACTGTTTACGGAAAATGAAGTCATTACCTCCACTGCTTCTCCCATACAATACATGCCTTTTAACCCACTTAAACTGCATACGCATATAAACACTACTTAACCCTCTCAGGATTACTAACAGTTCTCAGTAATTATTTTTTTCTGGCCAATTTTATATCTGGAGATAGAACATTATCTACGTATGTAGAAAAATTGTTTTCAAGCACGGTATAGCACAAAAGCAGCAATGCCATCTGAATGAACACTTGCTTATGTTCATTTCCTGATTACTCTGTTTTCCTTTGTATCTGAGACTAATGAATACAGCCAGCGATTTCATGGTTGAGACAGTCATCAGTATCCACAGAGATCACTAGTGCTTGTTTTATATGCTCATCTGAGGAAATTCCATTGATGAGTATGGAAACTCAAGGATCTTTATGGAAAACAAATATTTACACCCTGAACTTAACAAAACCAATTTTGCTCCCAAAAAGGCATTGTCATGGATGGAATGATGCACGTCACTTGTAAGAGAGAAGCAACAATATATTTATTGATATAAACCAGCAACGACTGGATTATGGTCATATTTTCATATTGACCACAGTACCAGCATTGTGATTAGATGGGCACATTGCTCAAGTTAGCCCTTGGCTTTTGGATTGTTATTTGTCTCCCTGAAACCATGTGGAGCAGTATGCTGCCATCATGACTAGATGCGCCCATTATGACCACCATAGGTGGTTATCACTTAGGAAGGTTTATGGGAGATAAAGGTCAGGTTTGGGGCAGAGGGGGAGCACACCATCACAGGTATCCATAGAAATTGTCTTTCTTTTTAATAAGTAAATTTCTTTGTGTCCAAAACATGTAATAAATTAGGCCTAGAGCATATAATATATGGGAAAACATGTCTCTGTGTGTGTGTACACATTAATAAAATAGTGTGAATCTGTCCCTACCTTCCTTCCACATTATTTCTAATTTACAGGGAAAATAAAACTTATTGCTCTATGATTATATAACTTCTAGGTATCCTTCTAGTCAAACTGCCATTGCTTTTTCTAAAATCTTTAGTGTTAATTAACAGACTCATATGTAATACGTTATTTGGTGTCTGTCTTCCATGAGCAGTATTATTATTATCATCATCTTTTTCTTTCTAAAGGAAAGAACGCATTTACCTTCCATGATGAATCTGAATTGGATTCTGGATGATCTGATTCTGAATCTGAATCTGGATGAATACTTCCATTAGTAAATCTGAGGGTACAAAATTTTACACTGCTTTTAAGAGCTTCATAAAATCAGATCATAAACCTTTCCGGATTTTGTCATTAGATTTTTAAATATACTCTCTTTTACAAAGGAAAAATGGACACAAAGCAGCTGTATATACTCAGGTTCCTTCCTTGCACTAACTGTTTCTGAAGACTGTGTGCTATTTTGAATCTGAATATATGAACATTCTGGCCACAGGGAAAACGTTACTTTACTGGTTTAAATACTTATAATTTTCTTCAACACAGCAAATGTTAAACACTATCAGTTTTTTATTTTATTTCAGTCTTCAAGCTGAACTCTTGAGTATCTTCCTTCATGTTCACAATGTACCCTGGAGGGTACCCTGCAATCTCTGGATTCACTAGATGTTGCACACTTCCTGATTCAAAGTGCCATTTTGGAATTTTGCCTCAACTTTGGTAATTTCAGGCAAGTAGATTCTGAGATTACCCATCTTGTTGGGTACATGATTGCCTTTGCTCTTTGTCAGTGTGTAAGCTCTTTTTTTCCAACACTAAACAAGCTCATTAGTGATGAAAACCCTCACTCTTTTTTTCCTTCTTGATTAAGTCTCTTACTGCTTTTTTGGCTGCTATTATAATTTTCTCTTTTCTGTTCATTTTCTTTTTCCCTATCTGCTTTTTTTTGAAGGGCTTGGGAAGAAGAAGCTTTGCATCCTATGCCTCCCCAGGTAGAGCTTTTATCATCCATTCTGTTGAAAAATGATCTTTGAAGTCCAGAGGCTACTTCCTTTCATTTGCAATAAATACTCCTTATTAAAGTCCTTCTTTTTCTGTTGCTCACAGCAACATTGTCAACAAGGGTACAAATTGTACAGAACATGGAAAACAGGGAGGCTTTGCCTTTGTTCCATGCATGTATAGAGTTTGTTTCATAGGGACTTGCTGAAGCTGAGTGGAGGGCGGAAAACATTTCTTTGATGCTGTGGTACCCGTTAAAAGCAATTAACCTTACTGGCCATGGTTATATTGCTGTCTCTGAGGAATGAAAATAGATTTTTAATTTGAGAAAAATCTGAGGGAGGCAGAAGCTGAGCTTGGAGAGCCCATGGGTTTGTTTGAAGATAAAGAACCACATGAAAGGTCAAGTGAAAGCAAAAGGAAAGTAAGAGTCAAGGAGGTCTCTGAGTCCAACATCTGGACAAGCAGCATTATTTCAATTGCCTTTATAGGTGTTTTTGAATGAACACACACTGAAAAGACATCACACAATTTCAGTCATCACTAAAATATCAGTGACATCCTCGAGCACTAGGTTTTGCAGCAGAATGCTTCAGATAATTTACTCTGAGAGTGGTGAGACACTGGCAGAGGTTGCCCAGAGAAGCTGTGAATGTCTCACCCCTGGAACCTGAAAGTGTTCCAGACCAGGTTGGACAGGGCTTTGAGAAACCTGGTCTAGTGGGAGGTGTCCCTGCCCATAGCAGAGGGAACTAGATGATCTTTAAGGTCCCTTCCAACCCTAACCATGCTATGATTAGGAAAAATTTCTTCACTGAAATGGTTGTCGAGCATTGGAACAGGCAGCCCAGGGAAGTGGTTGAGTCACCATCCCTGGAGGTAATTAAAAGACCTTTAAAAGTATTTAAAAGGTGTTTAAAAGTGTAGATGTAACACTGGAGGACATGGGTTAGTGGTGGACTTGGCAGTGGTAGGTTAACAGTTGGACTTGATGCTTTTAAAGGTCTTTTCCAACCCAAACAATTCTATGAATCTATAATATGGGATATCCAAGGAGGACTCTTGGGCATGGGTTTTCTGTCCCGTTAAGAACTGATGCACCTTCACCTTTTTACCTGTGGAGACATCTTTCGCTAGTGCTGTCCAGACAATGCTCATTGCTTTGTATCATTCAGATTATGTAGCCCCTGTGCCTTTTCATTGCTTTGCCGTGGGGATCCCATGCTGTTAGAATGACCCCTTCTTTGCACTGTTCCTTTACCATAGACAACAGACATGTAGTAAGCACAGTAAGCTGACACATTCATGGAGGCAGGTCAGAGGTTCCTTCTCCCAACACATGGGAAGTAGTTTAGAGTGCATCTCATGGGTGGTTTCCCCAGAGCCTTTACAGACTACAGGCAAGAGTAAGGCAGATGTGCAGCCTCTAAGCAGCATTTAACTGAAGATAAAGCACCTGGAGTTGGCTCCTGCACAAATGTATAAACTTTTCTGCAAGTTTTGACCAGGAACTTTCAACCATGACCCCATCCACTGCTTATCTGATATAATTTATAGTGGGGATACAGCTCCCCGTGCTCTACCATCCATTTTATCACTTCCAAACTCAGTGTGCATTTTATCACTGTCAAATTCATTGTCAGACTTCTTCCCAAAGGGGGAGATCAAAAAATTCAGGTGTTTTCACATGTGATATGTTCATTGTTCTCTTTATGCACATACAGAAGAATATGCGTATGTGCTAGAGGTTATGGTATCCGATGCTGTACTCATTATTGCTGATTCTTCAGCTAAACTAATGAAATTACAGAACAGTTTTAGGTATTGGACTCATTCCTTTTGTTCCTGCAGTCAGGGTAGCCTGCTGCCTACAGAATTTTTAAGCGTTTTAAGAAATAATAGGCATAAGACTGAGTGATGATCCCATTTGTCAATTTTCGTTGTTTTTAAATTTTTATCATTCTTTCATTATACCTAAGGTTTATTAAAGTTATTGTTTATTTTCAAGGCATATTAAATGCACAGAATATGATCTTGATTTTTCTTTTAATTTCAGCTATGTGTTGTTTGCTTGGCCTAAAAAATATTGTTTCACTTATTTTTCCTTCCACGTACTCTAAATATTCATTCTGATCAGTTAGTGTAACAAAAGGATTCTCAAGCTGTCTTTAGCGTAACTAAATCCCTTAGACCTAAAAATTCCTAAAAGTGAATGCTTTTTACTGGTATTTCTTTTTGCATTACATCTTTCAAAACCTCTTCTTACATTCATCCTCCAGTTTCCAGTGTTGTGAAGTCAATGAAAAGAAAGTAGGACTAGTCCACGATCTAATGAGTAGTCGCCAATATATCAAAATGTCATTTTATTCAGCTGACCTTTTTACATCCTAAAAGGGCGACAACAGTAACAGTTACAGAATCTATCTGGTGTGAAATACGTCCATTTAAGTACAAATGACTGAAAGGCAGATGCTTTTTCAGTAAAACGATCGTGTACATGAAAATGCACTTGAATTCTTAACAACACTGAGAATAAAACCTAGCAGATTGAATCTTGATTATGTTTTGTGCAATACATAAATGCATCTTGTCAGCTTTTATTGATAACAGATGTCTGCATCTGGGTCTTGTTTTTTCTTAAGTTGTTGTAGTAACTGCATGGAACTGCTTTTAGCCTTCTCTTGGATAGTTCTCTATGTAGATCTTAATGCTCTTCCTGAACGCGAGGCAGCAGACATTCATGTGCACAGTTCCCTACTTTTCCTGTGATAATTGTTTTGTGGTGAGTCTTGTACTAAATCAGCCTAACACAGAGGTGGTTTATATTGCTCATGGAATAAGAGTTCATTCACAGTGATGACACAATCCCATCTTTCCTAAGGATGTCTTGTCATTTAAACAGCTGCAGGTAATACCAAAGCCATGATGTCATATCATGAATGGAGAAGCTATCTGATGGGAAAACAAGTAGCAACAAACCACCATGGAGAGAAGTTTCCTGATCTGTTAATTTATGTGATTGCCTGTGGAGCTTTACTGGTGAGAGAGGCTCAGCAGAGCAGGGAGGGAACAGACAGGACAGTGATTTGTCTGTTTCCACTGTGTGGTGGCTCTGAGCTGGAAACACCGTTGGATTTGATATCGCTTTGCTGCTCTGAATCAAGAGTAACAGCTACGGTTTATATTGACATTACTACCTGTCTCTAAAAGAGATGACTTACCTCATGCATGCAGTAGATTTATTTAGGCTAACAGTTGTTTCCCATGTACCTCAAAGGGGCTAATTTCCTTCATCCATGTGCATTTTGTTCTTAGGAGCCAATGTACTGCCACCAGAAATTCCCTGACAAAACAATTTTGGGGAGTTTCTCTCTCCAACATAGACTTTCCAGCAATAGAAATACTGCTCCAAGAGCAAAGAGTTGTCAGCAAAAAAGTCCTTCTCCATGTCTTTACGCCAGCAGTGCAGCAGTGTGGTGATAATTAATAAACCTCCTTCCAGCTTTGTGGGAGGCTGTGCTCCTGCTTCATGGGCTTAAGCTAGAAAAGATGTTATCAAAAATAATTTACAGAAAAACTTAGCTGACACCAACCGCACACTTTCCCCCAGTGTCTGACTTGCTATATTAACCAGCATGTTGGATAAAAGCATTTTCAAGGTTGGGTTGCCGTTGTTGCTAGGTTACCAGCCTGATGCAGAGGTTTGCATGCATAGTCACATTATTGCCTAATTGCTTTTCTCCCCCCAAAACATAAAGATCTTATAAAACATATAGTTCTGCATACAGTGCCAATGCACTTTCTTTTGATTGCAAAGGGAATTATGCCATGAAAATCAGATAGCATAATCTGCAAGGTGTCTGAGCTGTTTTCCTTCACTCTGGTAGCGACATAGGCTGCAATGGCTTGTGTCTGAAAAACATGCACACAACTGCCTTTTACAGTAGCCAGGCTGTTGGTGGAGAGTAGTCACAAAAGACAGCAGTTCTCCTATGTTTTTATCATTGGACAGGAAGACAACTCTGGGAAAGAAAACATTTTTCTCTTTGTTATTTGTCCTCCAGGGCTACATGCACATTATCAAAACTAAACAGTAGTGGGAAAGGAAAACAGGCAGTGTGGGCATTAATCCATACTATTAAATTTTTAGTATGATCCCCGGCATGGTTTTATCTATGCTGACTAGTGCTCCTCCTGACAATGACTAGGCACAATGTAAAGCCTGGTCTCAACAGACAGATTACACATATGATCCCCTAGTTCTCAGGGTAGGAAATGAGTTTAACACTGTGGGGCTGAGTTGTGTTGTTCCACTTGGCCAGAAAATATTACTTAAGGGAATATAGGCATAGTAAGAGATTCTCTGCATCACAACTGTTGACTAACTGCTATTTATGTAAGTCTCTGTCTGTTTTAAAATTTGTATTGCTTCACTCACACATATTTCCATATTCATAGAGCTTTAGTACTATAGAAAATTAACACATTCACAGTACAAAATAAATTCTTCATAATGATCCTTATACTCCAAAGATCTTCTCCTTATAATGGTGAGCCTTTGAGAACCAAGTCATGTTCAAGGTGGTTACCTCAACTTTCAGCAGAAGGAAGCTGAGGCATACTTTGGTGCAAGGCATGACGATTCGCACACCAGGTGATTATATTTCTGAAGCTTGAAGAGGCATTTGGCCTTATAATGGTTTTAGGGAACGTTATTCTGACTCAAAGAACTTTAAACTTCTCTGACTCTGAGAGACCTCTGGCTTTCCTTGGGAGTTTGCTATCAGATGTGCAAGTCAGAGACTTCAGTGACTCCTCTTTCCTTTCCACTCTAGGTACAGACTCACTCTTTATTCAGGACAGTGGCAATGAGTCAGAGAAATCAAGGAAGCCTCTCTGTAGTTATTGGACTGCTTGAAAAGATACCTCTTTTTTGCTGCCGTACATATTCATATAACATTCAGCACCTTTGAAAATAATTCATGTATGCTGCTGTTATATATGGACACTTTGTGCTACATATGTTGTGTATTACTTGGTTTATATTAGTTGCAAACCTGGTGTGAGTATTGATACCTGTATTTTTCACGCCAGCTAATATACGACCTATGGTTTAGCTACAGCTGTCACTTCAATTATAATTTACACTGAGATTTCCACTTTCTGCCCTGCAGGGAATGAAACTGTTGTCCACATACAAAATTTTTTCCATCCAAGCACACAATAAAACATGTTTTATGTCTTTGTCATGTCTGGGTATTGCTGTATATAACTGTCATGTCCTTTCTTTTAATGCTTTTAAGCAGTGTCAGCTTTTTCCCACATGCCAGACCCGCAGGACTGCATTTCCTGAGGTGAAGTAAACAGAAGATCACGGTAAAAACAAAACTTTCACATTGAAGACTAATTTGCTAATGAAATACTAAATATGGCCATTTAGACATCAAAGTCTGCAGGAGAAGTACAAAAATCATGTTGGCTAAATCAGATTTGTTCGTCCAATTTAAATGGGTCAAGTTCAGCTAAAGAGACATATTTTCAATAAATTCGATAAAGATTAAGTAATATTGGTACAGACTGAGATAGATTATTGCCTGCTGTACACTGCCATAACCACTAATCACTTGTTTTAATGCAGTTATTTATTTTTTTAAAAATGATACATTGTTCATGCATTTTGAATATTGAGTTCCGGTCTGAATTCATTAGGCCAAAGGCAAAACAGTAAAGTATGTAATGGCTGCTATATTTAAAATTAGGTATTCTCATTTTCAGCCTTCATCTCCTCTCCTGCTATTTGATGTCCTTAATAGAAACATGGTACCTGTTGTCCTTCAAGAATTTGTTGCACAGAATTAGGGAGATGCCTGGATTCTCTCAGCAGCATGCACCAATTAATAAGGCAAGATATTTTGTACAAATGTCTGACCCTGCTCTTCCAACACCGAGATGAAAATAAATAGAGAAGCAGTATCTGTAGGTATTAAGCAGCAGAGTGTTTTAAAAGTATTAATGTGCTGTCCTCTGTCGAGATTGAGTCTAGCTTTTTTTTGTCACTCAACATGATTTCTCCAGGTGCCATTGTTCAGCTATTTCACTTTCTACAGGAGAAAACTTTCAGAAACTGAAACGCTTAACAGCTAATCTCCGCAAGCAACGTTTCGTGTTCGCAGCTGCAAGCCTGCATTACAATTCGGTAATATTATCCACTTGGTGATCGAGGCCCTGGTCGATGTAAATTCAGTGAGAATCAAAAGAAGAAACTGGAAACGTTTGTTTATTTACTTATTTATTTGCATTTTAATTTTGCCCTGCCACAGCTTCTAAGTAAAATAATTTACAAAACAGGCACTTTCCATAGAAAGTGTACCTCTCGGTTAAGAAACTTGTTTCTTCAATATCACATTGTGATGAATAAAACATAAGACACAGAGTTAAATGTACATTAACTGACATTCATGGCAATGAGGAAGTCTAGAGATAGCTATTCAAGTGTGAACATTCTATTCTTCAAAAAAGTGCAAAAGAAAGAGTATTTTCCTCTTGAAAAGTATTATTTTTTAATGTGAAACTATGTTTGCTGTGTTTGTGGAAAAGGTAAAAGACTGAAGATGTGGTTTTCTCCTGCCATTTCAGACACTCTTCCTGCAGGTGCTTCCGCATTTATCTTCAGTCTTTCATTTCTTTCCTCTTACAAGCTGAGAGGGAAAACAAAGCAACGAATGGTTGCCCAGACCTTGTTGAAGTTAGTTAACCCTGCATCAGGTGACACCGGGAGAAAGCATTAGTGTTGCAGCTGGGAATGAGAGAAAGAAAGGAGTGAGTCTGCACGATGGCTGCAGGTGCTGGGATAGGGCTATGCTTCATGTTCCTCCTTCAGAGGGAACGTCTCCATCTGCTGCTCTGTAAGTCCTTCATTCTATCTATGTGGAAGCCCTGTCTTCACTGCAGTAGCTCCCACAGAAGACAAAGACGCTCCTTCCCTATGTCAGAACAGTCCAGGCTGAAAATAAATATATACAATAAAATGGAAAACATAAAAAAAACAAGGTTCTAAGCCTTCATGATTTTATGAGATCAGTCTCACTTTCAGAATTTTTTTGACAGATGACATGGGGAGAGTTTTCCACTGACAAGCCACCTTGCAGAAAAGGTGTAGAACACTAAGAAAACTCCAGCCCTTGTGATAATGACCCTTCTGGAGAGGGGGAACTGAGGAGCCCACCTGACTATCTCTGATAGTCTGAAGTATCTCTGTTTCCACTGCACTTGCATTTTTGAAGCAACTCCATATTTGCTTGATCCTTCCTCGTCTCAGAGGTTAGAGCACAGTGAAGTCACGTCAGTGCCTTTTGCTTATACCCTACTTTCTTTCTGACTGAGCCGCCTCTGTGCTCGGCTGGTCTGGGTCAGGATGTGACTCACAGAAACTAAGTCCACCCTGTGCAACTTCAACCCCTTCTCTGGTGAAAAAAAAGAAAGAATCAAAATAAAGCCATAACTTTTTGTCTGCTGTTTCACATAGTCTTGCTTCTTTGTGCCTTCTATGACTGCAGGCCTGTGCCCCTGCCCTAGCCTTTACCTTTGCCTTTACCTCCTCTCATCTCATCCTGGGGTGACCCAGGACTTGCCCTTCCAGCTGCTCAGGCACTTAGCGCCTGGCCAAAGTTTTCCCCTAATTCTCTCAGGATCTGAGGGAAGTATACTGGGGGATTTTGTGGTAGATTGTGCTGCCTTTGTAAGGTGGTTCCCCTTCCTGTTGCTGGAATAAGGTGGGGTCCCCGTAGGAGCTCATTTTATGTGAAAACCTCAGCTTCTGCAGCTCCGCTGTGGGGTGCACAAAGCCCTTCCCATTCCCCCGTGAGTCCTCAGCCAGTTTCTGTCCCACCACATTGCCTATCCCACACAGTGAACTACTCCTCAATGAACATTAAACTGCTTTTACTGGTAACAAAATCCTTCTCAGATGTAGCTTGTTATCCTGGCAGTGATCAGCTCGTATGTCTGTCGCAGAGGGACAAAAGTTGCATGGGCCAGATGCAGGGTGTTTGATAGAAGCTTTTCCCTCTGTTTCTCCAGTGTTTTTCAGGATGTAGGCATTGATGTGCTTTCTCAAGAGGGGACATAGCTGGAGAGACATGCGTTATCTTGGGGAGAAAGTTGTGTCATCTCTTGTCTTTGAAGTATTAGCAAGGAGCCTCTCACAAGGAAAACATAATAGACTTTCATTCTGCCTTACATGCAGCTTGCCACTGCCTCTGGTTACCAGTCTGATAGTAGAAAGCTTTTTCATTTCTTTGAGAAACCGTTTTGGTATTTTTTTGCTTGATCCTGCTGAGAGCAGTTTCATTATCAGCCCAAAGGTACTTCAAAGGCAGAAATGCAGCCGTAAGAGTCAAAACTGTCTCTGAACATGCACTTTACATTTGACATTAGCATTTTTAAGTTCCAGAGTGACTCAATTTGATTTATTTTTTTTATTATTATTTTATTTTAATTTATTATTGTCTTTCAGAAATCAGATTTTTAAAATAATCTTTTTCTTCTTCCCTTTTCTTCCTTTAGCTCATTGAAACAGTGGATCAATGTTATAGCCAGTACATTAGAAATGCCATTCTTCCAGATTAGCTTTGGTGGAGTATAGATTATTCCTGCAGCAACAGTGACAAGGTGTTTTGGGCAAGCCTGTAAATATGTGAGATACAACAAGAGAGAAAGAATGAGGCAGAACTTGGCGGGTAGAGAGCAAAGTGGGCAGTAATGTTAATTCTTTGGCAGTGGCCATTTCTGTTCCCCAAAGAATTTTCCAGTTTCTTCCCTCGTCTCTAAAGTGAGGATGGAAGACAAAGTTTCATTTCGCTGCCCTCCTCTTGAGCTGGCAGCCTCAGCCACCAAAAAGCAGCATATGCAGACGAAAATCTGGTGCCAGTGTCTGCAACACTTGCTCTTTTCAGGGGCTTCTCTCTATCAAGAATCATCTTAGATGTTTGTTATTGATCACTATCTGCAAAGTCCAAACTCCATTGCCACACAGTTCTCAGTATAAGAGTTCACATTTTTTGGCCAGGGTCTAAATTACCCTCTTTGCACTGTTTATTCCACTTCTCTTCCTCTCCGCAACTCACTTCTTTAAATCTTTCCTATTATCTTTTCATCTGACCTCATGGTCATTTTTGACTGTTCTCCTTCCAGACTACTCTTGTTCAGGTCTTGTCAGCTTCTCCTCTTCCTCACCAGTATATTTTTCTTCCAATTTCCAAATTGACAGTCTCTAACTCTCCCTGTTATAGGAGGATGACAGAGCCAGTGCTAAGCTTAACCAGTGAGCTTTTTGTTTTGTCAGTATGCAATGACAAGGTTAACCTTTTCCCAAAGGCAATTCAGTTTCTCAGAACACCAGTGGGCTGTTGAATCGATATATGCAGTTAGATATTTTCAGTTTTAAAGTGTGGCTCCCAACAGAGTTGTGCTAACAGGGTCAGTACACTTCAAGTGCCTTGAATTCACAAGGGGAAGGAAGGGTGCATAGTCTGAAAACTGAGCATGCATTAGAAATATGCTGGTTTTACTATTTATTTTTTTTTAGAAGCTTTGTACTACTGTCTAGGACTGTTATTAATTAGTAATTTAAAAAAAAAGCTGTAAGACACAACAGAAAGAACAAGTTAAATTTTAAAAATGCTGCAAGGTGTTATTATTGGATTCAGTGTGCTGTACAACTGGATTGAACAATGAACCATAAAAGCCATTACAGCACATTGGCAAGTTTCAAATGGAGCTGATGAAAAATAAAAGTACTGGAAGAAAATTTGCAGTGTAATTTTACAGGACATGAGTTCTGGCTGTTTGCAAGGTTGTCCTCAAGGCTTTCTAACAAGTTAAGAAGTGAATTCCATGAAGGAGACAAGCCTTTTATAGATCCGCATGTTTAAACAGTGCCTGGTGACCAGAGAACTTGAAATGCAGATTCATGGGAGAATCATCGTCCTGCTTCTAAGAACCTAGTTTCTTTGGCTCACTGTCTCCTATGTATACATTTATGCATATATAGTATCTTGGAAAAAAAATAGACTTTTCTTTGACTGGTTACTTTGCTAGGAAGAATAGATCCGGGCAGGTGTAGTAATGCTTGGGCCTGCTCTATTGCCATGTGGAAGCTGATATTCCTTATCCACCAAGAACACACACTGTTGAAGGCTGTGGACTAGTATACGAATCAAACTACTTCCCTAGCAAAGCCGAGAGAAGAACCACAGCTTATAACTGTGTTGGCTCCCAGCTTCTTGCCTGCCCCTTGAATTCTTGTTGGCAGGTCAGTATAAGATGAAAAGTCCTTGACTGCTTAACAACAACTAAAATATTAGTGTGTTATCAACATTATTCTCATCCTAAATCCAAAACACAGCACTATACCATATGACAGTAAGAAAATTAACTCTATCTGAGCTGAAACAAGCACAGTATCCACCCCTTATTCCATACCATTTATGTCATGCTCAGGTCCCCCACTATCCTCATCAATATATCCTCATTAACCACCACCCTCCTGCCCATCCTTTGATAAAACACACAGATGTCATTCTCCTATTCTATGGACCATCCCTGTAAAATGTCTGTAAAATGTCCACAAATGTCTACAAAAAGTCCACTGAGTTCATTCAGTCCATGAATTTGGGCTCCATCTGATATGGCGGTCACTCAGGACAGAAAAGGTGTGTGTTGCACGGAGTTACTGGGCACCAAAGCCAGCTCAGGTCTGCACTTGCACTGCTTCTTGTAAGGCTTCTCCTCTGTTGTTTCAGGTGGTTCCTGCTGTAGTAATTCCTATAACATGCAACTCAAATCATAGAGTCATGATTCTATGATTCTATGGTTGCTGCGGATAGATAAAGCCTTTGGTATTAGGAATTTGGTGACCATATGCTGTGGAAACACTGTGTATTACCCCACTATTCAAAGATGATCTTTCAGAAACTACCTGTGGGAGACTATTGATGGAGAAAATGTCTTTGAAAGAGCATGATTGCTTTAGCTTATACTTTCTGGTGCTGAATGAGGATGAGATCAGCACCACGTATCCACAAGTTGTATGAATAGCCTAGATACCATGAAGAACTCCTAGGCAGGGGTGCATATGAGGGAATGAAGCACACAACACTTCTCTTACTCTAAAAACAAAAAGGAGGCAACTTGCTATATGGACATGGTTATCCTAAGGATTTTTGCACAAGGTCAACAGCTGGAATAACAATAGCACATGCAGAGTGCAAAGAAAGCAAACTACAGCAGGAATCAGCAAGCCATATGTGTCCAGAGAGGCCTTTATTTCTTTATTCTTTAATTAATATTTAATTATTTCTTTATTCTTATAGTTCTTATTTACCAAAAACTGAATATAGTTCTTATTTACAAATAACTGAAGCATTTTGTTGTAAAAACGTTTGCAACGTCTGTTCATTTCCCTTCAAAATAGCAGATACCCTTGTTCTGCTGACTCTCGGTTCCATAAAGAGTAGACCTCCTGTACATTCAAGCTTCAATACATGAACCACCCCTCAAAAAGCCTAAGATTAAATCATTAGCCAACTTCTGAGGCAGAGATTCAAAGGTTACTCCTGGTATTCAAGGGTTTTAAGGCCTGAGGGGGGGCATTAACAGCTTCTAGTCTGTCCCCTTGTATAAAGTGGGTCACATCATTTTACCCAGCGCTAGCAAATTTTATAAGTCTTTGAAAAATGAAACTCAGATTTCAAAATTACAAGGCAAAAATGCTTGCAAAAGCATCTATGATATTTCTTCCCCTTACTTTAAGAAAATGAAAGTCTGCAAATGGACTGAATATAGCAGAGGGGTTCTTGAGGATGAGGAAACTGACAGGTTTGGAAATGGAGCCTTTAGCTTTGAAACACAAGAGAGAGAATTTGTTGTGTCACAGACTCCTGGTGTAATGACACACCAGCCAGTCTCAGATGCAGGTGGAAAGTACTTTTGCAAAGGGCACTGCTGTTACAGTAGTCACCATACTTTTCGATCTCTTTTCTTCTTTCTTTCTCAGTAATGCACAGGAAATGGATGAAGTAAGAGGTGCATTTTACATAAAATAAAATAGTTGGCGTCATTATCTGAGAGGATATGGATTCTCCTCTTGAAATGCATGCCTTGGTGTGAAGTGCAGGCAGAGGTGGCACCTTGAAAGTCACCAAATAATGGTAATGTTCTATTAACCCTTGGTTGGGTCAAGGTGGAAAAGTCAGAAGGATTAAGAAGGAAGAGGAGGGAGACAGGGAGGGAAGAAGGGAGGAAAAGATGTTTGTATTGCTAGTAACAACATAATTCAGCGGTGTGTTTATGGTCTAGGCACAAGCACACGGCTTTTGTAGGTAAAGAAGGTGACAGTGAGTTCATTAGGTAAAGCATCTTATTCCTGGACTGGTGGCACCTTTTATTGTAGCCCACTGCAGGAAGATGCAGGGCTGGGCTAGCTGAGGAGGAGCATTATGGAAATTGTGTTTGCCTGAGGTACCTGCTGTGCTGTGCTCATCAAGCTGTGCTCGTCAAGAAAAGGCAGGATTCATCGACACTCTCTGCTGTGCTCAGCAGTGAAGCTGTCACAAAGTCATTCTGGCTGCACGCTGACCTCCCCTTCTCCCTCACCCCTTCCAGCCCTGTTTCTCCATAAAGTACAAAAAGAGAAGACCACATAGGATGTGATAGATCTCCCATTATTACACAAGCGTGACTGTGAGGCAGATTCAAACATGAAATAAACCCCATTTTACAAGCAATAGAAATAAAATTGGCTGAATGGCATTTAGGAGAGGTTGGGCACAGAGAGCTGGTACTCAGCATGGCCTAGAAAGAGAGCCAGAAATATTTTGCAGTGGCTTAGTATGACCCGTGCACTTGCCCAAATCCCTGTAGTTGGTAGGAACTAGCTTGGACGTCACATAATATCAAGATTTTAAACTAATTCTATGCAAACTTACAGCTTTTTCTTAATTTATCTCTTCTCTCTCTTTTTATCCTTCTTTACACTGCTTGTCAGATCCTCATATCCCCAGTGGTTTCAGTTCTGCAGTGATAGTGTCTCAGTGGTTTGTTCATAGAATCACAGAATCATAGAATCATTTAGGTTGGAAAAGACCCTTGGGATCATCGAGTTCAACCATCAACGCTACTCTACAAAGTTCTCCCCTACACCATATCCCCTAACACATCTAAATGACTCTTAAACACATTCAGGGATGATGACTCCACCACCTTCCTGGGCAGCCTATTACCACATCTGACCACTCTTTCTGTGAAGAATTTTCCTAATGTCCAGTCTAAACCTACCCTGTTGCAGCTTGAAGCCATTCCCTCTCGTTCTATCGCTAATTACCTGTGAGAGGAGACCATCACCAACCTCTCTACAATATCCTTTCAAGTAGCTGTAGAGAGTTCATGTTCTGGTTGAACTCCTATTCTATAGAGCATTTTCCCCAGGTTCAGCTGGATCCTGCTGTGATCCAGAGGCTGGGTCCCCATTCTCTGAAAAGTCTGAGTTTGTAAAAGGCAGACAGGTATTTTTCTACAGTAAGACAAAATTGGATGATATGGAAGCTGTGATTTCCCAGTATTATCAGTACAATCTACAGAGCAGCACAGTGAAAGTTTGATATGTTTTTTTTCTTTTGTAAGTTAGAGGTGTTGAAGATGGGACGACAGGAATTGTGCAATCCCTGATTGAAAAATAAATGCCTTTGAAATAAATAAATGAAATAATCCTGTACTCACTGAACAGCGGTACTGCGTTTGGTCTAGTTTTGATGATCTTGTGTGCATGAGAGAAACATTAAGTGAATGTGTAGAATTCTTTCAGCTTTTGCCACATGTACACGCAGATTCACCTCTCTGGGATGCTGGACTTTCAGATCATTAGCACAGGCTCGCCAGCCTAGCAGAGCTTTAGTATGGTGTATTCAGGAGGACTAATAGGATGAAATGCAGTCTTCTTCCAGTTTTTGAATGGTCTTTGTATTATGGCAAGTCAGAGCTTATGTGTTAAAACACCATGACTGGAGAGATGGCTCCCAGGGGAACATAAACTGCCAAAAAGCTGCAGTCCTGAAAGTTTGCCTGGCCTACCATGTTACGTAGGGATGCACTGCCTTGTGGTAAGCAGTGTGAGATCAGGCCACAGCCTCATACATATATGACTGAACTACTGTACAATATATACTTTAAATGTTATTAGAAAGAGTGGGAAAGTTACTTTTCTAAACAAAGGGGTACTTTTTCCCATCTGTCTCGCAGGGGTTGGTGAAGTGGTTGAGGACATATATTTAGAGCACTGGGGACACGCAAGCTGAATAGGAAGTTGTTCATCGGCTAATACAACCACAAGTTTGCTTTTTGGAAAAAAATTTACTAGAATGAGGCAATGGGTGTTCATTATTGTTACAAGGTAAGGAAAGCTACAAAGTGGATTGGGTCATACAGACAGATAGAGCCACTTCTTTGACATGACTCACCTTCCCAAGAGCTCCTCACGCTGTTAGTGCTGTGAGCATGGGCTCCACTAAGAGGAGGAAAATCAGCCCTTGCTCATGGGCCACTCTATGGAAGTAGGGAAGAGGTGGGAGAAACCTACGGGGAGCATGCAAACCCAGTGGATATTTGGGAAGTAACCTTTGTGGCACAAACTCTCACTGAAAGTACAGCAAATGGAATGGAATATAGCAAAAATATGGGATCAGATGGTAAACTATCCAACTCCTTCCCCTTCTTCTCCCTAAGTTACTGGTGCCTGGGCAGAGTGAGAGAATCTTGTGGTGACCCTCAAGTGGATCATAACCCTACAAGTCAAATTCTTCCAGCTCTCACTCTACTCTGCAGGACTTCAGCTAAAGGAGCATTTGCCCATGGTTTTGGATGATACTCTTGGTATAAACTGCTACCTGCACATGTTTTCCAAATGGCTGGAGTTACTGGAATAGAGTCTCTGTTTTCTTTATAGTGTTATTAAAATTGAGTCATTTGAGAACACAGAATCACGGTCAGTAATATGCTGTGCATCCTCTAGTGTGCAGAGCTCAATTACTGGCAGAATTAATCACCTCTGATTTGGTAATGGCTTTACTATACTGTAGTTGAGTATTCTGTCGTCAACAAAATGATACTGTACATGAGGTTTTCTCTTTGTGATCCAAAAAGCATTGGTTGTTCAAGTTTTTAAGCAGGAGTCTTACAAAGACACAGCCCTTACTTGGTATTGGTTTGGCAACTAAAGGAGCTTCTGTTGCATCTTGATCCAAGACACTTGCTCTTCTGTGATAATGAACTGAGTAAACGGCAGTTCCCAGGTCGCCTGGACAGCCATATGTGTGCAGGTGTTTTCTAATAGCATCAAGGCTTTGGTTAGGCTGCTAAGTCTGGAGGTGTTTTTCTTGCAGTTCTGTCTGAATCTTCCTAGATACAGATTTATATTAACCTAATCTTGATGCATTGAAATCGCACAATATTTTTCTTAGTCTTTTGAGAAAGTCTGTTGACCTTTATTCTCCTGAGGATTTATATAGCAGCACTAGAAATGAGGTACCACAGCAGTTATCGCAGTATGATCTGTCACCTTTCTGTTCATGGAAGTCAATGATGTTTGCAACCTGGAGTGCCTGAGCAATGATCTTGTTATCCCACCTGATGGTAAACAACTGCACCACTTCTCTGTAAAACTAGACGTGTTCATATATGTTAGCAGGGTGCCAGTGGCTCCTGCTCCCGCACCCTCTGACGTTGATAGTTTAGCATTTCTGCTGCAGTTGTGGCTGTTGCCAGCTGCTTCTGGCTGGAAAACTGCAAAATTTCAATCAGTGCATCAGTAGAAAGGGCAGGAAGAGACACCAACCAGCTTCCAGAATGCTTGCAGAATAGATCCATTTAACAACTTCCCTCCATTTGTCTCTCTTCACTTCAAAGTAGGAAAGGCTTTAGGGCTGCTTTAGCAAGTTGGTTTTTTTTTAACTCAGTTTTTCCTGCTCACTTTCTTTTATGCTATACATGTGTTACCTGCTTTAGTGTCTGCCAAGCAGCTGTAATATTCCTGCCTTCATGGCTGATTAAGGCAGTGGAAAATGCCTTGTGTTAATGTTTACTGTAGCAGGGCAGAATCCTCACAGCCTTTGCACCGTACTCACCGTGGGTTTGTCTGCCATTTACTTGAGCAAGAATAGTGCACAAATTCTCATAATGCATCCACAAATTCTCATAATGCATCCAATATAATGTGGTTCCCTCGAGGAACAACAGCCCTGTTTCTCTGATCACCTGGCAGCTTGTATGAATGATGTTCTCTTTAAATTAGGAAACCAGAAAAGATGCTGAGAACTGACATGAAGCACAGAGATGGCTATTGAACATGAATGCACGTGTTTACAGCCATACTCCATATTAAAGTGGTTTACCATGAAAGACTATGCTATAGGTCTTGAGAATGAGCTGGAAAACTTCTAAAAATCAGAGAGGAGATGTTAGTGGGCAGCTAATAGGAAGTTTTTCAAGTGGGCTGTCATCCGCATGGCATATAACTGCATAATCAGTTTTGGGATTACTGTCTGACTTACAGTATGTGCTACACCTTTACCTTTTCTTAACATGAACTAGATTTTGTCCTGAACATCAGTAAAGTGCTTCAGCAGTGCAAGTCGAGGATGTTTAGACATGGTAAATACTGTATAAAACTGACAGGCTACACAGACCCCTGCATTTTGAAAAATCTATAAGTGAGGTATGTTGCATGTACCTGCCTTGTGTTTTGGGGTACCTTGCGCAGAAGGATGTAAGGGAATTATTCTCTGAATATTTCCCAGATTTATGAGGTTATATTTGCTTTTACACCCTGAGTGAAAGAAAACAGTATTTTATCTATGACTTCTATATATAATGCTCTCTTGCTTATGGAATTACCTTGTGAGCAGAGCAGTCCCCAAATACCCTTGAAAGGAATTTGCTCAAAACAGGGCTTTTGCATACAAATAGCTATATAAAAGAATCCTGAAATCTTTCAGTTGGTTTAAAATGAAGCTCACTGCCTGGGGTATTTCATAGCTGCTTCCCTACTGGTTTTATAGGTCCACCGGAGAGCTGAGGAGCAAGAAACCAGGTTCTCAGTGTCTCCAGAAGCAGCTTTGTTCCTTGTCACAGCCAGTTTCTCACCTAGTGCAAACAGAGCTTCTTACGCCGTGTGTGTAGGAGGCAACATTAACCACCAGAGCTGACACTACTGTTCAATAAATGCCAGTGGGATAACGAGGGGTGGGGGATTCTTTGGAGGAGGTATCGATGTTTCCTAGGCAATGCTGACAAAAGCATGCTGCTTCTAATTGGCTCCACTACAAATATTTACAGCTGTGAAAAGAAGTTTGCTGATCCCACGATGGTAGCCATGGTTGCCTATCTTTTTAGATGCTGTTGTGCTAGTGAGAACCATGAATAGGTTGCAAGAATCCCTCGTTGGCTTTGTAGCAGGAACATTCGCTGACCCAAATGTAGAAGCCAATTAAGCTCTAAAGCTTCTGTCTATTTTTCTGGTAAGCCTTGCCATTTGTCCTGTTCATTAGCCAAAAAAAAACCCAAAAAACCCCATCCAACCAACCCATGATGAGGGGCTACAACAAATTCAGGGCCCATTACCATTTATATTGGTTGTGTGTATATAAATAAAATATTATGTTTCGATATAATATCAATGTATTACTCTACGAATTTGAATTCCCATGCTGGCATTGTCTGTTTGCAGGCCTGTGTACTCAATCAACCCCTTGAAGTAGAAGTGTTGGTACAACATGTTTCAATATTTGCTCTGAAGTTACCTATTGGTTTGAATGTGTACTCATTCCTGATGGGAGAAAGGGAAGAAGATGGATCCAGACTCTTCTCAGTGGTGTCCAGTGACAAGACAAGACGCAATGGGCACAAACAGAAATACTGGAAATATAGGAAGAAATTCTTAACTGTGAGGGTGGTAAGACATGGGAACAGGCTGCCCAGAGACGCTGTGGATGCCTCATCCCTGGAGGTGTTCAAGGCCAGGTCAGGTGGGGCTTTGAGCAACTTGGTCTACTGGGAGGTGTCCCTCCATAAACATGCCATAAATTCTGCATCTTCTATTTAATCATTGTTGTGTGTTTTATACAATGAGTATTTCATTTTAAATCGCAGATCTAAAGTCCCAGAGACAGAACCTGCAGGCACAGAAGGTACATTGACTACTTGGTATTACACATCAACATTTTACACAGGTAACGGCCTCTATCATCCCCATTTTTGCATGCCCTTGCGCAACAGACTGCACACTCATTTTATGAGTTGAATGGGAGTCAGAATATGCCTGGCAGATTTTGGTTTTTGGGAAGCGACAAATCCATGAAAATTTTAATCTGAATGCTTCCTGTTTGTAGTTATGCACTCTAATGGAAGAAGGCATGACAATTACTTGATCTGTTTTCAAGACTCTGAAATAATGCCACATTTTTCAATAGGTGAATATCTCCAGAGGTTGCTATTCCTTCCATGCTTAAGATTTCAGCAAAACAACATTTTGGGGGGATGAAAATCCAGACTGCAGCATTGCTTGGCAAACTTAACAGCCTTGCTTGCTAGTCAAGGACCATTAGCCTGAATGTTTGCATGAGCTTGTCAGAGGCACTGTAAGAGGGAAGACTTCACATTGACATTTAGTGCTGAATGTATTTCTTTTCAATCAGATAAAATGTGGGCTGCTGTATTGTGCTGATATTTGTTCCCCATTTTTTAGCCAGTTCTTGAAAGTGGCTCACAAATGCACAGTGAATTATTAACATCTGTTTACTTTCAATTTAGCTCAAGAAATTTCTCATGAGGTTTGTGCCTTCTTGCTTAATGTAGTGCTTCAACAGACTTTACTTCTCATAGTTACTACTGTCAGTGTTGAGTCTTCAGCTGAAACTGATGCTCCCAACAACTTGATATGTGGCATAATGTGGCTGCTCATGTGAGAGCTTTCTGTAAATATGCAATGTAGTCTCAGACAGTAAATTAAAGAATAAGCTTATGTGTTGGTTTTGTATGTCAGCAATTTGTCAGGAAAGAACTCCATAGTCACTTTATATGCATGTACTTTTGGAAATTGTGAATTAGGCTTTAACTAGTGATTAATTATCCAAAAGGTGCATGTGCAAACAAATAAAATTTTGGTGGTGACTCAGAAAACAGACAAATCAGATCATAAAGACAGGCATCTCATCGACAATTGACAAATCTCATTGACAAAATTAACAAGTTTGTGCTCCATTTGTCTCTAAATTTCTATTCAGCTATTAGCATGTCTAATAGGATTGGAAGACTTGTAGATTTTCTTACAGAACTGTGATTTTCATAGAATCATAGAGTGATTCTATGAATTTTGCTTCAACTGTGAGCAGAAGGGCATTGCATCTAGGTGCAAGAGTTCAATGCTTCCCATTGTCTCTTGGGCTGTATATTTTGTGGGTACCAAACACGGAAATGCAGACTTCAGGAACATGTGAAAAACATTGGTTTCTTTCTTATTTAATTTCTTTCATTTTTCCTAACTCTGTGCTATGTTCTAGACTGTTCCTCCACCTTGAATTTCTTCCATAGCTTTCCAAATAAAGGATATTTTTGATATATTACATGATATTTTTGACTGGAGGATCTCCAAATGAATCTCTGCTGGAAGCACTAACCCTTCCTGTGTATTGCAAATGGAAACAGAAACCAGTTTGACTCAAGGGGGGATACAATGCCTTGATACAAACTTTGTTGGTCTTAAATTGGTTGTTGTACTTCCTGGTTCTGGGAGAATGAGACATTATCTTCCTCAGGTGTATTTGGTTGCACGTGCTCTGTCTGCAGAGAAGTGAGGACTGTCCCAACCTGCCTCCTACAGGAGATCCCCTTTCTATCCCATTTTCTTTGCTCTGGCTGTGGTATTTAAATGCTATTCGGTAATTCCCCAATTTTCTTGAAATATGTGCCAACATGTTCAACAGTTCCCTGACTTGATGGCTACAAGAAGATGCATATGGCTGTACAAGCAGAATATATGAGCAAACAGTCTTCCATCACTAACTTATTTTTACTTTTTTTCTGACATTGTGACAACTGCCCTACAGTACTGGGCTGGGCTCTACAATCTGCTACATTTTTATGTTAATGACAGTGTTACAGACATACATGAAAGTTTTAGCTTTAGTAGCATTCTCTTACTTAGACTGCCTTTCCACCAGACCAAGTCATTATTCATTCACCTATTCCTCGATGTACCCCTCTGTTATGTTTTAGGGTCATTAGCTCATGTCCCAAATACGTCGACAAGCTTTACCACCTCCAATTTCCTTTGTTCCTTTTTCTTCTAATTGGTTAGCTGCATCGCTTCCTCCATAATAATTTCTTAGATCTGTTTCAGTTTTGTACCAATTTCTTGTAAATACATCTGTCTGTGTTCTGTGCATTCAGTAGTGTTTTACTGATCTCACTCTTAATTTTTAATATATGTTGTTAATCAGCACTGCTTCTTTTTGTCAGTTACCACTCCATTACAGTGGGCAGTCACTTTCCAGTTTTGAATTTTGACTCCACTCTGCTGTTTGTTTTTTTTTTTTCTTTTCTAGTCTGTAGCTGCCTTAGTGTCATACCACAGAAACATGCTCTTTGAGGTTTTTCCCATCCACGGTTACCATGTTTCTATTTTTCCCACAATAAGGTCAGGTCACTACCTGACCTGGTAGTGTCTGGCAAACCCAGATAGACTCCAAGTGAAAAGTAATGCTGTGCATTTCTACAAATCTGCAAATCTGCAATTTTCACTGTACTGAATGAGCATGATACAAGCCTGATAGATTTCTCTAATGGATTTAGTCAGAAGGCAAGACCAATTTTAGATTTCCTTTTAACACACTGTAACAATCCACTAATAAATCCAACCTGATATGCTTCAACATCCATTTTCCTTTCTCTTAAGGCACTTTCTCTAGGAAGGTGAGACATGTCCTTTGGAAAGAGGCAGCTATGGGTTTACCAAGAAACAATATATATATTTATGAGAAATCTCCCTGGGGATGTGTAGGAGCTACATTTAAGGCCATACCCTTGTCCTATGTCCTTGCCTGAGATAAGTAAGCTCGAGCCTAGCCTTACACCCTGCTGATCCTGACCTTGCCTTGCTGACCTCTTCTTGGCTTGATCTTGGCTCTGCCACATCACTACAGATTTCCCTGGTCACCTAGGTTCTTGGATGATGATTGGTTCCTGTTATTGGACCTGCTTTGCTCTCCTTGCTCAGGCGCTGAGGGACTGTGCCCTTGCTGGTGAGGGCAATGCCTTGCCTGCCTTTCTGTCACCCTGAGCTCCAGGCTCAGTTTCCTTTGTAGGGCTTCCCACTACTGTTTCTCACTGACAATGGGCTGGTGGATGAACCACTTTTCCTTTCTGCTTGGAAATCAGTTATCATTGGAGGCAGATGCCATATTGCAGAATAATTCCACATGTGCTGCTGTCATTTTATCTGGTAGGAGACTCCTTACTGTGGAACTATGGAAACAGTTCACACAGCCATGTTGCAAAGCACTGTGAGATAAAGAGAATGTCAACGGCCTGTTTCATGATATGCATGTTTCCTATACAAGTGGATAAATGTTTTTTCCTATATATTATCCTGTATCAGTGTTGCTCCCAGACCTGTTTCTAGTTCAGAAACTTCTACCATAGAAATTTTGTTTTGGTTTGGATGCTAAATAACAAGTGTTAAGGAGTAGAGACCTCCGCCGCCTTTGCCTTTGGTGACTGATAAGGGGAATGACTTTTCGTATTCTGAGTAGCAGTGTCTAGGTCATTCTGAGAAGTATTTGAGGGTAGTGACAGCACAAAGGAGGGAAATCACAGTAAGTAACTGCATCCCTAGTTTTTGAGCATTCCACTATTTTGTATAGAGTCATTTCTAAGCAGTTCAATACCGTCTTAGTAAACTGATTTGTTTGATCGTTTGTTTTCTTTATCCTGCTTGATGTAAGATCTACTCTAGAAGTATGTAGGGAACGCCACATCCTGTTTATATAGAATCATAGAATGGCTTGGGTTGGAAGGGACCTCAAAGATCATCTAGTTCCAACCTCCCTGCCATGGGCAGGGACACTAGACCAGGTTGCTCAGAGCCCCATCCAGCCTGGTCTTGAACACCTCCAGGGACAAGGCATCTACCATCTCTGGACAACCTGTTCCAGTGCCTCACCACCCTCACAGTAAAGAATTTCGTCCTAATATCTAATCTAAATCTACCCTCACCATGTTACTCCTCATCTTAACACTACACTCCCTGATAAAAAGTCCCTCCCTATCTTTCCTGTAGGCCCCTTTTAGGCACTGGAAGGAGCTATAAGGTCACCCTGGAGCCTTTTCTTCTCTAAACTAAAGAATCTCAGTTTTCTCAGCCTGTCCTCATACAGGAGATATTTCAGCCCTCTGATCATCTTTGTGGCCCTCCTCTGGACCCACTTGAGATGTGAGAATATGATCCACAAAGACTGTTTCACATACCCTTTCAGTAGATCAGATCTACAATTTGGGGCATGTCCAAATGGGGAAAAAACAGAGATATTGAAAAACTGAACATTAGCCAGCAGTAATGATGCAGAGGTATTGTCTCAAATCAGCTTGAAGTATTTAGGATGGAGATGGTTTCATCTCACAATTACAGCTGTCACATAGTGTTAAGAGTGTTCTGAGTGCTTTCTTAGGAATGACATTATTCAGTGCCGGTTAATTAATGTCGGTCTGGCACACTATCTCTGACTTCTTTGGTGTCAAGCTATGAGATCTGTGTGTAGGATTTAATTTCAACTAAAATTCCTTGTCCTACAGAGTTAATTGTAAGAGTCAAGCCTTTCTTGGCATAGTAGCTTTCTGAAGATAAAGATGACTAAGTACCCAATCTTCTAAATATTGTCATACAGTTTCTGTATTTTAAGTGCCAATGCATGTATGTTGATTTGATCTCTAAAGCTGTCTATCTCTCTTCTTTGATTACAAAAGAAGTACAGAGAATTAGCTTAAACTGGACTTTTAAGTGGCTAAAATAATGGGAGATAAACCCTGCTTTTTATGTAGCCAAACGTCTACAATAACAATGGAAGACCCATAAACTTTGATTTAGAAATATAGTGAAGATGTCTTGACTGTGGAAGGTATGGCATCATCTGCCTCTGTCCTCCTGGCTCAGGCAGGTGAATGGCCCTTTTGTTCTCCTCCAGGTCTTATTTGCTACCTGCAATATTGTCTATTCTCATTGTCATTATTGTCATTGCCACTTTTCCTGTGGTATGTTATGGAGATTTATGTCAGCATCTGTCCAAAAGACTGATACACGTGGATACTCGGCCCTTCATAAATACACAGCTTGTTTGTAGTACCAGCAACAGATGGGAGAAAGAATGCAATATAGTAGTACATATTTTCACATGTTGTGACTTGCTATGTCTGCTGTGGCTGAACTGCGATTTTGTCTTGAATTTAGATGTGCTAGAAATCTCTAAAAACTCACTGAGATAAGACCACGTGGACTGGTAATGGAATTTAATAGTGCATAGAGGAATTTAATAACCTGTGATGACAATTCCGAATGATTCCTGAGTTTGATGAAGATGACCTCATCTCACAACACCAGAGCTTCTCTGTCTTTATTTATAAGCTAGCCAGATAAATACACTTTGGTGCACACTTAGCTCTTACTAGCTTTTCAAGCAAGGTGATCTTGATATTGTAAAACCTTTTTTTCTCCTTTTTTTCATTTTTTTTTTTCTGTAAGAGAATTTGAGAGTGTGCAATTGAAATTAAAACTTGTTACAGAACTTCAGAAAGGCTGCTGAAAAGTAATACCAAGTGGAGGCATTCTACAACACAAAGAGTCCTTTGCAAGAGGGCATTGCTTCCTGCAGTGAAGTAATCCTGGAAACCAGTGAAAAGGAGCATGTTTTACAAACCACAGGAGAGAAAATGATACAACAAGAGTCAGTGTGCAAAACCAACAACATTTTTTTTCTGACTCGGCTATATAAGCAAGTCCAACAATAATATTATTTGAAAGACAGGACGCTGTATGAACAGTGCAAGAAGAGATCGGATTTTCCACCTAATGAAACTAAATTGTGTTGTTGCTGCCTGCAGCTGTATTTCTACACTCACACATGAAAAAGATAGGCTGGTAGGAGAACGCAGAACTAAGTCCTGAGCTTTTTAGAAGACAACGGGCTTTGGATCAGATCCTCAGAAACAGTAACCATGGAATATGAATGACTTCTTTAGGGTAGTAGGAACAGTGCTGTAAAAGTAGTCTTGATCCTGTCTTCAGTTCTTCCCTTTCTGTGCCCAAAAAGCACAGTGACTAGTCTTACGAGTTTGGTTGCAGAGCTCTGCACAGATGCAGTGTAATTATTTCATTTGTGAATCATTTAGTCTCATCGTTCAGACTAATAATCTTTCCAGCTATTTATAGGTTGCAGCTGCCAACGGGAAAGCTAACAAACACAGGAACAGTAGAGAAAAAACAGAGTTTCTTAAGTGTCTGTAGACTGCAACAGAACGTTTTAACAGATCTTGAGATGAAGGTAATTATTCCACTGAAGCATAGTTTCCTTGACAAACAAGAGGTTATGGGAACACCACAATAATCCCAAAATACAGTTGACACGGAGGAGTTTTTAAGTTATTGCTCTTTTGCTATTATATATTTCCTTACATTTTTGTGTGAGTTGATGGGAAAAAACAAACACAAAGACGACTTTTCCTTCTGTCTGTTTCAAGATCACTCATTGTGTTCAGTAGGAAGGCAATGGGATTTTTACAGAAGTACCAGATGAAAATAGCTTGTATGCTACATGCTCCTAAAGAAATAGGAAGACAATGGTTTTGCTCTTAGCTGTGGGAATGCAATTTCAAGACCAGGGCCTGAAAATTACAGCTTTTACCTCTAATAAACCAGAATGTTGATTTTGAACGTTACCATTTTTGTTTTCTGAAGCATAATGGTGCTGCAGTGCTGGTCTTTGTGTCAGTCTTCCTTAGCGTATCTTAGAAGCTCTGCCCTATGCACTAAATGAGCACTAGACCTTCTGTTTTTAACATTTGCTGCCGCAGTTGGGAGGGATAATCATTGCCATTATTTCTATTGTTTGTGTTCGTGCTTGAACAACTAGTAAAAGAATCAGATTCAGTCCCTTTTGTTTGTTTGACTTTCCATTCCTTTCATTGCTGTGTGACAAGGTAAGAAACAGCCAAATCAACACATACTTGTGGTTAGTAGATCAGTCAAAAAGTGTTTTAAGATCTGCAAGAAACTTCTTTTTGTTAGTGGCACAAGTGACTGACATGAGGCTTTAGATCCTTATTTGTTTGCCAGGTGAGGTGGATAAGACCGACACTGATTCAGGGACAGGGATTTCTGTGGAAAATCCTTGTGAAGGTGGTCCCAGAGAGGAGATATACCTGCAAGAATTTCACTTCTTTTGAAGTGATGCTCTACTTAAAGCAGGTTTCAGGCATCTGATGAATGGAGAGCTGTCCTCTGCTTCTCCCAAAGGATTTCTCATGGCAGTAGGCAAGCTTTATTTATTACCAGTCAATGTGGGCAGCTTCAGGTCTCTGGTGACATCACCACAGCCTTTATTTTTACCTTGAGACACTACTGCTAGGATGATGAGTCAAACCAACAGAGAGGTGAAGCATACTCATCCAAAATCCCATGAAAGGCAAAGTCCTGAAATGAGCCCTATAACCTGTCCCTTCTCACTGTTGTTGTTTGCACTTCTGCCTCTACAAGGTGCCTGTTGATGTTGGGCTGAATCAGTCAATGGCTTTCTAGGCTCTGACTAATGACTTCCTACCTGACTGCCGGGTGGAGGAAAGCCAATTACTTTGTTAACTGAAAATTCAATGCTGTGTTACAACACCTACTATGCTCTTCTTTCACTTAGAAGCTGTCTGGAAGTTGTCACAACTCTTGAGCTCAGTGTTCTGATTATGGGACTTGTAGGGTAGAATCCATTTATCCTGAATTTGGGAACTTTAAAAGGTAAATGTCAATTTTTGAGCTCACTTTAGAGTCAGGGAAGCAAATACGGGTTTTTTTGAGAGGGCACTTTCTCTTATTCCAAGACATGTCTAGAGGTAACTTCCCCCCCCCAGTGACTGTAAAAGAAGTCTGTAGTGAACAATTTATTAAAAAATAATAAATCAGCTATGCTGCTATTTTTCCTTGCTGGTCATGTCTGAATCCTGCAGGAAAGGCAAATGGAAAAACATCAGCTTGTGGATGAACAGGCTTTTGGCTTAAACATTACTTGGTAAGCAATGGAGATATACATGCCTTTCGGTCCCCCCCCATGGCCCCCTATGGCAGACCAAAGGTGGCCATAGTTTTATCTACTCCTTCTTCAGACCAAAACCCTGTCTCACCATCTTTACAGGGAATAGCATAGTAGGGGAAGGTAGTAGGTTTGACCACTTTCTTTCCTCTCCGTACAAACATGGAATAAAGTCTACAAGCTCTAATGATGCTCTCAAACTTTCTCTTCCAGTAGTGACACTTGATAGCTTGTTGCTTCATTGCTTATTCTTGGCAAGAAGCTGTTCAAGATGAAAGATAAAAACACATCAACAAAACTATAAATTTTAATTATAAATTAAATAAAATTATAAAAATAAATCAACAAAAATAAATACAAAATAATTTTTTTAAAAAATCAAGAATAGCAAACTCTATATTTATGTATAAAGGTGCTGTGGATCAATAGCTTTCACATAGTCATGTTGCTGTGCCAACTTATTGTTGAAGGTGTTGATAGATATGCTTTAAATATTATTTTTGAGTTGCTATTAATAATTGTACTCATCAGAGATAACTAACACAGGCAAGTGTTGGCAAGTCATGCAATGAGACATGGGAATGAGCATGGCACACATATGTTCCCTAAGTTATTTAGAGAGAAAAAGCTTATCTCTTTTCATGTTACACAAAGATGATGGTCTCTAAATAAATGAAGCATCTGCCGGAAAGGATTGCCCATCCAACAGGCGACTAAACACTGCCATGCTCTTAAAGCTAACCCAAAGGATATGCAAGCAAGACCAGGGAAACATATGACATCAAACTTGAAAATACAGCTATCCATAACAATTTTTTTTGAGGCTGTAGAAGCTTGTTTTTATTTTGCCAATGGACTGAGAACACTGCTACTCTTCACATCTTCACAAGGCTGAGTAGTATCCATGGCATTCTGAACCACATACAAGGTTTCTACCACATGTGTGCTGAAAGTCTGTTCCAGCTGTCTGTACCAGTGTTTATTGCTGAAGATCCAGCTTATTCATTGCTTCTATTGGACCACATCCAGACTGAGATTCACCTGATTGAAAGTAGATGTATCTATCTCAGATATGTATTTAGTGGTTTCCTAACAGTCAGTAAAGGACTGATCAACATAAACAGATTTCTAAGGTATGGTTATTTTCATCTTAGTGTGGATGTAGAAAATTGATCAACAAAATCATTCTCTAAATGTCTCACTGTAAACTCACTAGCTGCCCAGTTAGCTGCTCAATGTGCTGTGAAAGAAGAGCTAGCAGCATGCATGTTTATTGCAGAGGAGCTGGGATAAAAGGACATGTACATGTGTCCCTCAGCTGGAAAGCAAGCCAAAGACTGATTATCATCCAGCCAAAGAGAGGTAAAATAGGTTAGGGATTAATTACACTTGGGGACAAAGGTTAATGTATGAAAAATTGCAAAAAATACAATTGGAAAAAATTAGCTCCTAATTTGAGTAATCAGTCCACCCGTTCTGTGGCTGATGTTGTTTGCTGCTGTGTTGGCTCTTTAACATAATGACTCTTACAAGTCAGCAGTCTTCCTGTTGGCTTTCCAAAATTTGACTTCTGTGTTTCTGTGGGATTTTCTTGCTCACATCTTGTTCCTTCAATTTGATCCCCTTTAGAAGCAAACTGTATCCCTGCATCCACAGGTCTTGAGAAACTACAAGGAAATAAAAAAAAAAAAATAAAAAAAAAAGGGTAGATTCTGGTCTGTGTGGGGCATGCAGGAAGGTTTACAAACAGAAAGCAGGGATGGAGAACCTCAGCAGAGCAGATGTTTCCAGCCCTTAGTTTTCCCAGTGCAACTGAATAGTCACTCAGAGATTTATGTGGAGAAATAACCTAGGGAAAAAGAGCATACTTGAATATCGGTACCCTCCACCTAGTCGTCTTCAACAAACTTCTTTAATTTGTTAGTTAACTGACCAGGAGATTAAGGCTTCAGAGATGGTCCTGACAAGGGGCATGAATCATACAATAGGGATAATGCAGAATGCAAAATTTTATCATGAAGAAGGCAGTAGGTAAAGGACTGAGGTATGCAGATGATATTTACTGGTTATTAGCTTTTGATAATGATCACTGGTAAAAGATTGCTTAGGAGAACTGATTAACTCGATAGAGACTTCAGATTTTCATCTCCTGAGTAATTAATTGAAAAATTAACAGGGTTTTTTAAGGTGACAGTGACATTTAGTGTACTGATAAAGGAGGTGAAGAATGAATATTTCAACACTGCGTGTTCACTTAGCATCGCCCAGAGATACTCAATGTACTTTCAGTAATGTTGAGGCCCATGTAAAAACATGCCCTGCTTTGAGGGAATGCTGAATACTTGAAATTCACCGCAGTTTATTTACGGTTCAGAAATATTTGCAGACATCTGAAGGACATCTGAGCTTATTTGCATAAGACTAATGCACTGCAATTCTCTTCATGTTCCACCTGAAGATCTTGGAGTACTTGATAAACTGTAATGAATTAAACATCCTTTTGTTTGACATTAATGTTCTGAGTTAGGCAGAAACTTTGGATCTGATTTTACTCAGATGGAGTAAAGTGTCTTTCTTCTGTCAAAGAGAAGGCATGCTGCTTTTTGCACATTGAGGATCTGATCTTGGCGGAAGACTTACTATGCGAGGGGGCTCAACTTTTTTTACAGAAAGGTATTCTGCAAACTCAAGAGCCCTGTTGAGCTGTATGACAGGATTTTGAAAGCAGAGACTAGGGTAGTAAGAAAGTCCAGACATAAATTATTTTCCCCACCACCACAGAGGAGGCAAGAGTATGCCCGGGATGCAATCCTGAGCTAATGAACTACCTGATCTAGTGAAAGATGTCCCTAACTATGGCAGGGGAGTTGGACTCAATGATCTTTAAGGGTCCTTCATGACCCATACAATTCTGAATCTATGATTCTGTGCCTGGGATAGGACTAAGGAAGGATTTTTTTTGCCTCATCTCAGCCACCTTAATGGTTGGCAGATTCTGGTTTCAGACAATCATTAGACTTATCCTGCACTCAGTGCAGAAAGTCCCAAGTGTGTCCTCAGTCTCATATGGAAGGTGGGTCTTATGAAATCAAGGAGAAGTTTCTGGCTCATATACATACCTCTGATCTCAACTGGTGACAGTCTAACCTGCTCTGTCTCAAGGTCTTCTCTCAGTCCTTGCACTGCTGCCATGTTGCTGATGTTGGTTACAGAGCTTGTCCAGGGATCTTTCCAGAGGAGATCCAAATGTGTGAACCTGAGCTTGGATTTCTTTCTGGTTTATATTTGTACCTGAATCCTTCATCAGTGTAATTCTTCCCTATTTCAGAGGGGAGTTATGATGGTAACAAGCTTCTCTGTGAGACCTTATGTGGGTTGTTAAGATGGGAATATTTTACTCGGCTTTAGACACTTGTATTTACATTTCTTCAGTAGCTATGCCCAGATTGTTTTGGTCCATACAGAGAAATAGACATCTGCAACTGTTTACTCATCTAAAATGATTTAGTTATTTAGCAAAGCATGAAGTGGCTTGCCTTCTGTAGGTACTTTGTCTTGATTTGTTTTGATTTTATCAACGAGTGCACAGAGAGTCTGGGTAACTAAGGTTAACATCTAGTCTTTATATTTTTATAAAATTCTTCTATAAAACTCATTAAACACCAGTTTAAGTCAAGCCACTGAAGTGTTATTTAGCCCAAACTTACAATTGTTAAACATAAGCACATAAGTTTATTTGAGGTAGTAACTGAGCTGTGCCTTTCAAAGGAAACAATGCATAAGGAAACTGAAGGCTTCAGTTTCTATTGTATTTAGAAAATAAATTAAAATTGATACATATTTGAATATAGTAATTCGTAATGCATGTATGTTCGTATGACCAGGTAAGGATAACTCACTTGTCAAGAAGCAGCTATTAGTGTTGCTGTTTATTATCATGTCAGTACGACTTTAAGAGCACATTAGGGTCATGTTCACTAATGAATTGTTGTCTCATAGGTTTTTGTGTGGTTATCGATAGCGCGAAATTGTTTCTTGCACTTTCATAGGTCTCACGTGACATGGCTTTTAATACACCATTTGAAGGGCTCACTTAAGCTGCTATACTCCAAAGGGTTATTATTAGAGATTTTCTTCTCCTTTAAAGAGCAAAAAAATGGTCATAGATGCAGCCCTAAGGCCTATTTCCTGCACTACTGAATTTAACTGAATTGCTCTAGAAATTGAATTTGTCTCATTTTAGATGTCCAAAAATTGCTCATCTGTTTCTTAACTGGTCTATCAACTGGTCCAACAGGCACTAGAGAGAAACAGGTACCCTCCAGATGGTCGGTCAGAGCATTTCAAAGCTGGAATCTAAGACAGATCGGATGAGCTGCTCTCCCAAAATGCTTGTTTTACTCTTCTGATTCCTAACAGCGTGAAGTTTGTACAATCTGTCACGGATACCTAAATATCTATTTCAGGAGAGTGGTATAGCTTTCTTAACTCTGTCATCCATGTATAATGGACAGCTCATGGACAGACATGTACATGTGGAAAAAAATAAATTTAAAAGTGTCCTAATCTGTATCTGAATCCCGCCGCTGAAAAGTCAGATGAATCCTACCGTAAAAATGCCATCTTCTTTCCCGTTTTTGTAACCTAGAATGCTGAATAAAAATATGTGCAAGTTACACAAGATGTAACCTTTTCAGTTTGTTCAGGATAGATTAAATAGGTGGGGTGCACCTACCTAAATACAAGTACCACAGGTCATTTGAGATACCTTGACATATACAAGACATTTACCTGCTGCCAGTATATATGATACAGGATTTAGGGAATAGCCATAAACTTCTGCAGTGGCAGCCAGACGTCAGGCAGGTACAGTGCACAGCACCTGACCTGGCACCTAAACTTGTGTGTCACTATCCCGTCCATTGATTATGACTCATAAAACCAAGAGCAAGCTCAAGACAGTGTTATCTTTTCTTGGGCAGTTAGAACAACTATCTTTTCCATGCAGTCATAGCAGATTATAGGGTACTCATGCCAGTGTTAGACCAAAATACATATAAATATTGCTAAATATTTTTAAATTGCTGTTGATTTCTTATTTATTCTTTGACCACAGATTTATTATTTTTTTTTTTAACCAGCTAAGATTAGAATGGTGATCAGTCTGCTGGCAAAAGATATTTGGAGTGAACATTACTGTTTCTGGAACAGTTTTGGTGTATACATTCATGTTTTTATAGGGATCTTAGGAATTTTTACTCCTTTTGAACTGAAAAAGGAGCTCTTAAGAAAGTCAGGAAATGTTATTCCCTTCACACTGTTTATGGCAGTTCTTTTTCATGTGCAACTGTGAAGTAGGGTTTAAATATTCACTGTAGATGGTGTCATAGGTAGAAGGATTATTATTAATATCTACCTACCTTAGTTTGGCTAGATGAGACAGTTTCAAACATGAAACCATTGTAATTATACTACAGTCTCAGACAGAATTAGTATCATTGCAAAACATCACTTTTCCTTGACCGTACAAGAATTGTGCAGTAAGTAGGGGTGATTTAAGTTATTCATCACATCCACCCAGTAACTATATAGAATGAACTAATCAAGATCAACAGAAATGGCTTCTGGACATCACATTTTCCCCCCAAAATAGTGAGCAGGAAGGTTCCTCAGCAAAGAAGACCACCTTGTCCTCCAGCAGTGATCAACTGGTTCTAGAGTTTCCTAGAGAAAACTGGGCCCTAGAGGAGAGAAGGCTTGGGGGGGACTTATTGCTGTCTACAGCTACCTGATTGGAGACTACAGAGAAGGTGGAATCAAACTCTTCTTGGAGGGAAGTGGCAAAAGGAAAAGAAGCAATGGTTAGATGTTGAAGTATGGGAAATTCCAACAGGATATTAGGATGTCAGGTGGAGGGGTTGGGTTTTCTTTTTTTTTTTTCTTTTCCCCCTATAAGAATGATCAAACATAGGTTCCATAGATAGACTGTGGAATCTACATCTTTGGAGGTGTTCAAGACTCAGCTTGGTATGTCCCTAAATAAAGTAGTCTGACTGGTCCTTCTCTGAGCAGGGAGTTGGACTAGTTGACCTCCAGGTGTCTTTTCTGACCTAAAATATTCTGTGATTCTAAGACAATGAAATAACTTTTTGCACGTATGTTCTACTATCACAGAATCACAGAATTGTAGAGTTGGAAGGGAGCTCTGGAGATCATCTAGTCCAACCCCCCTGCGAGAGCAGGGTCACCTAGAGCAGGTGAACTGCTCTACAAAGAACTATTCAGGCATTCTTCTATATAAAGGCAAGACTAGAGAAGAATAACATGGGGAGCATTACTTTGTCTATGCCTCTGTGCTCTGGGCAGTTAAGGCTGGGATAAGCATAAAGCAAGAGGAAAACTTGGGAGACCAGTGTTTAAATTTGCATAGACTTCCATGGAAACAGGACTTCATCTGAGCATGTAAAATTGATAGTAATTCTTGGTGCCATTTTCTGGTACGTTTTCCACTGAATTTAAGGCCTATTGAGTTTTTAAGTCCATTTACTGAAGCATACCATAGATATACTTGCTTTCTCTCCTTTTTCACTTCTGATTTAAAGTAATTTAAAAGTCATTTGAAAACTGAAGGTTCTGTGTCTGACGCCCACTTTCCAAAATGTCAAGGGACTGAAATTGTAGGTTTGTTTGCAATCAAAAATCTTACTATGATTAATACATCAAACCATTGCTGGGAAAGGCTTCAATACCTTTTAAGTACTCTTCAAAGCAAAGGCACGTAGACTGCAAGAGGCTTCTCTCTCTTTGTACATTTTTGGATATGTGTTTATCTAACTTCAGTGGAAAAGGCTTTTCTCATCCAAACATGCATTATAAGCTAAATAAAAATTCCTCTGGTGAAATGTCTTTTGATAATTGTGAAAGACAATTTCGTCTTGCAAAGATATTAGCATTGTAAAAATGGTTATAAGTGTTTGATATGTGATACTACTAAAGAAGTGTTGCAATCTAAACCAACATTATGACAGGATTCTTAACCTGTTTGCAGGCAATATGGGAAATGTGCAGAACAAGGGCTTCAAAAAGACCACCCAAGTTATCACTGAGAAGAACTACACGCGATTTGGGAATGACTTTTACAAACAAGGGTATGAAGAAATGCGTCACATCCAGCAGGAAACTAAATGTCAAAATTACTGGATAAGTCACCCATTTGCTGAAGTCTGTTCTGCGGAGGCCAGGAAGAGGTATCTCCATCAAACTGCAGGGATCTGAAAGGGAGGGAGATAAACAGGTCTCTCAGATCTGTCCTTTTAGAGGAGATTGATGGAGCTGACTGAGCCTGAGAGAAGACAGAAGCTGCTGAACTTTAGCCGCCTGTTCACCCTGCAGCCCACGTGGCCCAGTCTTACCATGAATTTCAGAACAAGTGAAGCTGTCAGACCTTGATCTCTGCCTCAGTGGCTTTTGGGTCTAATCACAAATCCTAAAATGTAATTTTTTGTTTCCAGACTTTCTCATTACCTTCATGAAAGCTGGACTTACTATGGGCAATGGAAGACAAGATTGATTGGCACCTGGTGACAAAACCTAACTTATCTTCAGGGCAGGCTAGCACATCAAGTGTGTCTTCCCTTGGTCTGTTCTGATTTTTCATACCTCAGCTAACTTTCTCTATAATGCCTCTGTAGCCGTAGTAGGAATTTCTTTTTGTATTATCACTGTTACAATAAAGCAAAAAAAGTAAGCAAACACATCATACCAAGACTAAGATACTATGCTGGAAAAGGAATTGAATCCCTTGTTCACTTTTGACACCACAAAGAATGGTTGTGGATCTGGAAACAGAACTAAAAGGCTTTATTTTGGAGAGTGAAACCGAAGTTGACAGAAAGAATCTGTTTACATATAATCGTGGCACGGACCATATTTCAAATATCGGTCTCAATGGCTCAGTGCTCTGATTACTTGTGTGCTAACACAGCACAGACATGCAAGAAGATTAAAGCTCTATTTACCCTGCAAACCTAAGTCAGCCTGCTCATGCTGTTCATACAAAAACCAGACTTACATTCACTTTGCTTTATGGATATCCTCTGCATGCTATTTCAACACCACAAATGCCTTATTAGTATTAAAGCAGGAGAAAGCAATCTGTCTCCATGCAGGAAACTAACAGAACAGGCAACGCAAGAAAATAGCAGCATGGGGAAGAGCAAAAAAGCCTGGGCACACTGACCCCAGCTTACTCACTCCGTGCCACTCCAGAGAGTATTTTCTTCTTCTTAATTCACCATAGAGACAAGCAGAAAAAAAAAAAAAAAAAAACAACACTGTCCCAGGAATATAGAAGTCAAGTTGTTCTCTTCTTCTGTTTCTTCCTTTGCACACCGCTTGGAAGAGAAAAGGAGCTGGAATGTTGCCAAATGTCACTGCACAGAGGAGTCCTTGGCTGGCACAGAGCCTGCATAATGTTTCCTACAACCCGCTTTTTCTGATGGGATTCATCTTCCCTAACCTTCACCATCTAATAATTAGGCAACTAATCTAAGTCATTCATTATGTTCTCTCTGGAATCGATGCAAAGAGAGAGGTTGGATGAATCGCCCTCTGGGGGTGCTTGTCTCTGTGTGTTGACAACAGAGTCAGCCTAAAAGACTGGCTTAGAATAGACAGCTAACTTTTTGGCAGCTAAAATTAAATTAGATTAATCCTAGCATCAGCTGCACTACTGTGACTGGCAGACTGACTCAGAATAAGTCACAGCTAGCTATGGTACTTTAAATGCTCAACAGGAACCAGTATATTTCTGGCCCTGGGATCACTGTGTACATCTTTAGCTCTGCAAAGTCTGGATTAATGTATTTTCTCTCTATGTAACTGCTGGGTCAGCTAAGCAGATCCACGAGCAAATCAGGAAACAATAATGCACGGAGTATGATCATATGAACATGTAAGATAAATGTGCAGTGAGTTGGATTGAAAACTGGCTGAATTGTTGATATCACAGGGTTGTGATCAGCAGCGTGAAGCTCAGCAGGAGGCAAGTCAATAATGCTGTACCACAGGAGTTAATACTGGGACCAATACCATGTAGTATTTTTCTTAGACATAGGTGATGGGACAGAGTGCACCCTCTGCGAGTTTGGAGATGGTAAAAATTTGGGAGGAGTGGTTGACCAGATGGTTGTTCTGCCATTCAGAGGGACCCTGTTATCCTGGGAAAATGAGCGGAGAGTGATATCATGAAGGTCAACAAAGGGAAATGCTAATCATGCGCCTGGGGAGAAATAACCCAATGCACCAGTACAGGCTGGGGACTGCTGGGCTGGAAAGCAGCCTTGCAGAGAAGACCCTAGGGGTCCTAGTGGACACCAGGTTGACCATGACACAGCAGTGTCGGAAGTAGAGGAAATCCCATGTGAACTTTTTTCCATAACACATTTACTCTCAGAGTGTTCAAGCACTGGAACAGGTTGTCCAGAGAGGTTGTATATTCTCCATCCTTGGAGATATTTGAAAGCCAACTGGACACAGTCCTGGGCAACCTGCTGTAGTTGCCCTTTCTCTGAGCAGATTGGTTAGACTGGATGTTCTCCAGAAGTCCCTGACAGGTTCAACCATTCTATGTTATTCTCTGTATATCCAGTGTCCTTGCTACATGAAGAATCAACTGAACAAGAAATATTTCACACTTTGTTAAAAAATCAATGGTTTTGATGCCAATTTTATAGAGTGTAGACAAAAAGATAGTCACATGCAGTTTCCTTTGAGATACTATCTGATCATTTCTAATAGTTCAAAACTAGTGCAGAACTGGAGCATGAAGTCCTGATGCATATGTCAATAAAATTCATGATGCACATCTAGAACATAATGCAAAAGACATCACAGATAATTGTTAGAAATAACCGATATTTTGTCAGTAAAAAAAAAAAAAAAAAAAAATCCAAGAACTCATGCTAGGAGGTCTTCAGGCATATTGGAATTTTTTTTTTCCTTTCAGATCTAGAATCTGTGATCTAGAAATTCCTTTCTGAAGTCAGTCATACTTCTAGAATACAAAGTAAAAAAAATATTAAGCCTCTCTGTAATTAAAATATTCATCTCAGATACTCAGATATTTGCAGAAAGCACTTTTAAATGTGGCTTCCTTAAATATTTGCAGTCAGTAGATGGTCATTTAGGCCTCCAGGTACTCCAGCCAATACTGGACATTGCAAAGAGCTGTTGACATTAATTGTTTACATTCTCCCCAGGCTCTTTTGTACTCTACAGTGTGGATTAGGTACCTGCTCTGATCATGGTTACACTGAATCACTTCAGAAGATAAATTTCACTTTCTATTTGGTGTAGAGTGTACCCCAAGGTAGTGGGGGTGCAGATGTCTACAGTTCACTTAATTCAGTGATTAATTTAAGGCTTTAAAATCTGGCCGGAGGGAGTTTTCCCCAACACATTTTAGGTCAAGACTCAGAAACACTTCCTTTTCTTGTTCAGTGTTTAAGCATTCACTTAAAGTCACTAAAGTCTGTAGAAATGAATATATAAACCAGGTTAATGGTGAATCATTTTTTTCTAAGGATAGCTGTGGCTCTCATGTTTGAATTCCTATTTTTATACTGTAAGAATAGTTTTAATTACATATTGCTGTATTTATAATTTTAAGATAATTATATAGAAAGTAGATTAAGCTCTTATTTCCTTATCATTCCTGAGGATCTCATTTAGCAATTACTTAATATTCACCTAATGTAAAACTGTCCTGTTAAATTTATGCTGAACAGCAAAGACCTTTTCTTTCTTTTTTTTTTTTTTCAAATGTTCACAACTTTGTAAGGGAAGAATAGAATTGTCAGGTAGGTATAAAGTGCCCAGTCTTTAGCTATTTTGATTTAGCTTGGGTTTTCTTAAGAAAATGCATATGACATGCATTTATTGATGCTGAGGCTGACTATAATGACCTCAGTATCTCTCCCTACCCAGTGTGTGTGGTGTATGGGCTTCCAGCCACAGGATGGATACGCATCCACCACCGTTCAGAGACAAGGAGGTGACCAACTCTTTGCCCTTTGATGCCTTCAAAAATTCCTCTCTGAATCAATTTTTCATTAATACAAGGAGTGCAGAGAGTAAGCAACAGTTTTCCTAGTAATCACCTGAATAGGACAAACCATCTCAAACAGAATTTATGTTTGCTGAGACAGACCCCAAATATAGGAGATAATGTAGGGAATTAATCAAAACTAAGGCTGACCACCGCTTCTCCTCTGATGATACACAGATCAATATCTGATGTCTTTGCACCTTCAAATCATCCTGCAAGCTGTGACTGAAAGATGCCTTCAAGTCTCCATAGGATTGGAGGGAAATGTAGTAAAGTAGCTAAGCAATATAAATGTCCAGTCATTTATACCTAGAAGATTAGTGCCTACTATGACTAGTAAAAGAGACCAAAGCCCCTGAGTATCTTTGGGGCATCAAATGCTTAAGTGATGACCAGAATTCATTATCTTCTGTTTTGGGGGCTTTATGCCAGATGATCTATAGGCAAATAAAAGTGCACTGTGATTAATAGAGTTCTCAGATCTCATATCTTGCCCTCCTGTCTCAGGTTTCCTGGCAGTTACCACCATGTTCTACTTTAACAAGTACTTTTGTTTGTACTTTGTAACCTAAAATAGTCTGTTCTCTAAATAAGGATTACATGCTTGCTCAGAGCTGCTCATTTGTGTCTGTTACATATGGGTAAAGCAATAGAATATCTCTTTATTCGGGGAACTACAGGCCGGTCAGCCTCACCTCCATCCCTGGAAAGATGATGGAACAGCTCGTTCTGGGTGTCATCTCAAGGCACGTGGAGGAAAGGAAAGCTATCAGAAGTACTCAGCATGGATTCACCAAGGGGAAATCATGTCTGACTAACCTGATAGCCTTCTACGATGGCATGACTAGATGGATAGATGAGGGGAGGGCGGTAGATGTGGTCTACCTTGACTTAAGCAAGGCGTTTGACACGGTCTCCCACAGCATCCTCATAGGGAAGCTTAGGAAGTGTGGGTTAGATGAATGGACAGTGGGGTGGATAGAAAACTGGTTGAAAGATAGAGCTCAGAGGGTTGTGATTAGGGGCACAGAGTCTAGTTGGAGACCAGTGACGAGTGGTGTTCCCCAGGGGTCAGTACTGGGTCCAGTCCTGTTCAACATATTCATCAATGACCTGGATGAGGGGATAGAGTGCACCCTCAGCAAGTTTGCTGATGACACCAAGCTGGGTGGGGTGGCTGACACACCGGAAGGCTGTGCCGCCATACAGAGAGACCTGGACAGGTTGGAGATCTGGGCAGAGAGAAACCTTATGAAGTTCAACAAGGGCAAGTGTAGGGTGCTGCACCTGGGGAGGAACAACCCCATGCACCAGTACAGGTTGGGTGCTGACCTGCTGGAGAGCAGCTCTGTGGAAAGAGACCTGGGAGTCCTGGTAGACAACAGGATGACCATGAGTCAGCAATGTGCCCTTGTGGCCAAGAAGGCCAATGGCATCCTGGGGTGCATCAAGAGGAGCGTGGCCAGCAGGTCAAGGGAGGTCATCCTCCCCCTCTACTCTGCCTTGGTGAGGCCGCACCTGGAGTACTGTGTCCAGTTCTGGGCTCCCCGGTTCAAGAGGGACGGGGAACTGCTGGAAAGGGTGCAGTGGAGGGCTACAAAGATGATTAGGGGACTGGAACACCTCTCTTATGAGGAAAGGCTGAGGGATTTGGGTCTCTTCAGTCTGGAAAAAAGACGTCTGAGGGGTGACCTTATCAACGCTTATAAATACTTAAAGGGTGGGTGTCAGGACGATGGGGCGAGGCTCTTTTCAGTGGTGCCCGGGGACAGGACAAGAGGCAATGGGCACAAACTGGAACATAGGAAGTTCCACCTAAACATGAGGAGGAACTTCTTTACCCTGAGGGTGGCAGAGCACTGGAACAGGCTGCCCAGAGAGGTGGTGGAGTCTCCAACTCTGGAGACATTCAAAACCCACCTGGACGTGTTCCTGTGTAACCTGCTCTAGGTGACCCTGCTCTGGCAGGGGGGTTGGACTAGATGATCTCCAGAGGTCCCTTCCAACCCTATGATTCTATAATTCTATGATTCTATGATTCTATGATTTATTACCAAAGAGCATGTATAATGTTTATACAGCTATATGTACGTGGGCAAGGTCTTTGATCTCAGTGTTTCAGAATTTCATTGATGTCTACTAAACACCCTAAGATTAATGTGAAACAAGTAGATGTATACTTTTTTAAAGTCAGCTAAATGTGTCAGAGAGTTCATGTAAACATGCTTTAAAAAAAAAAAAAGGCAAATATAATCATTAGCACCAATGGGATGCACACTTCGCACCTTAATTGTGTTTTGACTCTAGCCAATCCCAGACTTGATAAACTATCCTCCCTTATTTTTAGGGTTTATTTGCTTTTGCTACAAGTCAGGTAGCTGGATAAATCTTTTAACCAGGTGATATGTATGAGTAAGATCTATGAGCATCAGGACCTATTTTCTTATTAGACTGCAGTCTGTGGTTCTGATGTATGTGTTACATGTAACTAACCTACTAAGACATAATTCACTGACAGATGCTAAAGAGGAACAACTTAATCAACCAATTAATTCAAGGCTTATCCTTTCAGAGAGGTATTCAGATTCTGGTGATCTATGACCATACCTTTAAACCTTGAATAAATACCCATGAATCAGTACAAAACAGGGCTGTCCTGTTTCTCTCATGCAGCCACAGGACTTGTTGACTCAGTTGTTTGTGCAGGCTAAGCTTCCCAAATCATGTTTTCTAGAAACAAAGAGGGTAACCCAAGCATTCAGAGCAGGAAGCACAAGCTAATTTATAATAGGATTAACTTTGCTCCACCACCCTCCTTGTGGCTTTGCTGGGTTTTTTGTGGCAAGATCTCTACTACAGCTGCTCTGTTCGATTGCAATTCTGTCCATGTCGCCTCTCTGCTGCAAGGCAGGGACTGTTTTTGTGTTTGTTTGGGTTGTTTTTTTTACCCCAGTCACCATACATAGCCACCTCCACAATAGATGAATGTCTCAGCGTTGCTGTAGAAAACAGGCGATATTCACAGGCTTCCTTCGGAGGCACGAGTATTGCCTTTCTTATTTACCATGCATGTCTCTGAACTAATGAAGTGGCTCTATATAGAAAAAAAAATAGCCTTAGGAGATACAGTGTGTTATGTTTGGATCTGTTTGCTTGACTCTACTTCCAGGCGGAGTGGATTCAGCCGAAGATTAAAACAACTAAATTTAACTAAACATTCAGGTATTCACAGGTGAGGTGTGTGTTTTAGTTCTTTCTGTGCCCAGTATATATCTAGACCTCTTTTGGTTGCCCACACCTTTCTGTTTGTTTGCAATACTATAGGTTATCTTGCCTGAACTTCACCTGTGTTTTGAAAGGACCTGGATCTTCTGTAGTTGCATTGTCACATCTGCCAGTTCTGTGTGGATATCTCACCTATCATAGGTTGCTTCAAAAGGCCTAATTGTATGGGTAACGAAACCTACACTCGTATTATAAGAGTCTAGAGAATGATTCAGCTAACCAAATGCCGCTGCAGCTTTAGGACTGTTGGTCCTCTTTAGCATCTCTCATTCTTATGGTGGTGACTGAAGGAGATTCATGTTCTGAAAAATATCTAGGTGTCTGCAACCTGTCAAGTTCATGACAGGTGCTTTTTAACCTTTGAACACCTGGTGCTGAAAGCTTTTTGGTTTTTTTCTTCTTCTTCGTTTTTGTGCAATTTTGAAAAAAAATGCACAAGAAAAATTGGAATCCCACTGTACTCCATAGAGCATTTGCTGCCAGCAGAATCTTACTGCAGGTAAAAATAAAAAAATACATTGTTTGGATAAAAAACTGTAACATGTTTGGTAAAATTCTGAACGACTGGCAAAAAATAATACTGCCTTATTTCAGACCTTTATCCATTTTGCCTATTAGATCACAAAAAATTATGAAAAGAGATCTTTTTTTTTTTTTGTTATGAACCAGAGAGACTCATTTTTTGGTTCGCCAAACCTAAATCTCCATGAAAGGTTTATTGCTTATCCCTTGCATATACCCTTAACTATTAGTAATAATATTTCTCTGCAATGGCCTCAGAAGAGAGAACTAAAAAATCTGTATGAGAAGAAAATTTATAGATGAAGACATTATTGGAGGTTTTCACCACCATATTAGTAATCTCTCATCCTAACTCTATGACTGTTATAAAGTGACCAAAAGTTTTGATGGCCTATTATTACTAACACCTGTGTTTAGTTAGAGGCACTGTAAGAAAGTTTGCTTTCATCAGATGGAAGTTCTGCCTAACTCAGCATCATGTCTGACAAAGTTTAAAAGAAACCAGGCAAATATAAACTCGGCCTTGCCTTGATGTGTTCTTTTGGCTTCTGACAATCAGCCATTTAGGGAAGTTGGTATGTCTTTTTATACCAGGAAAGCAATTATATCTCATTTTTACTCTGCAGTTCAGAGGCTAAGTGACTCTCCCATGCCTACACTCTGAAAATGCATTTTCAAAGAAAAGAATATCAGTTCCCTTTGGCTGTGTCCTGAAACTATCAGGAAGCCAAAGAATCAAAGACATTTCTATAATGTCTATTTTCTGTCTATTTTTTAGACAGGTTTCTGTCTATTTTTTAATGGAAAATAAGTTGACAGCTAAGCCTGGCAGTAGTTGGTTATCATAGAATCATAGTTATTTTAATTATACATGTATTAGCTTTACTGCTGTGGTTCAACAGACACTTTGTTCTTTCAGAATTTCTAATTAAAGTGTAGTGTGAATGAATCTTTAGTAACCTTTCCATATTATTTTTTTCTTATACTGGTTCTAGAAACTATAATCAAAATCACTGCACTGAAAAACTTATAAAGAGGACACGGGCTCATCTCCTGAAGTTACATTCTCCCAGTTCTGAGTCATAATACTGGGGTAGGATTATTATAACCTTGTATAAAAGTTAAACATTTTGGTTAGTACGATAGACTCATCTTGCGGTTAAATAATCACCAACAGAGGATAATTCCGGTCATGCTAACCTAAGTATCCAAGATAGACACTACTACAGTTCTAGATATCTTACATATCTCTTTTTATCGATTAAAAGGGTGACAAGAATGATCAGCTCCAAATTAGATATCTGCCTTTTAGGAGTTCGTGTTACAATAGCTAGATCTCACCTTTGGTAACTTAGCAACACATAATTAAAAGGGCACTTTGACCACCTAAGGTGGCTAGTGACGGAGTCACCTGAGAGTATGACTGGAGATTATAAAGGGAAAAGTTTCTTGTCAGTCACTGTGCAGAGACCACTAAGCACAAAAGGACCTTAAAAGAGATTTTTTTTTTAAGGCAAGCAAAGTGAAAAATCAAATAAAATTGAATTTAAGCAGGGAAAAAGAGGAGGGGGAGCATAAGAGGAAGGCTGGTTCAGAGGAGAACTGAGTCTGAGAAGCAGACTGAAATTTTCTTGAAGAACTGCCCGTACTGGTGAGGAATCTAAGGCAGAAAAATGGCTGTTCCTGGAGTAAATTGATGTATCTATTATGCTATTTAAATGAAAGGTAAATAGGCATGAAATTAAATGTGAAGTCCTCTGAGTGTATATCCTTAGCATATCTCCCACTGAAATTTTGGGGATGGGAGAGAGGGCCTCTTGTTCTGTGGAGAAAGAGGAGGGTGGAATTTGCACCCAGGAAAGGTATGTCATCACTGTCCTACAGCCTGGTTAGACTGAAGGGACTCTGAAAAAAGAAAAAAAAAATTCTATTTGGTCATCAGGAACCGTGATAATAGTTGGTTGCTATCCCAATTGCCTGTATTTAGTATACTGTTACCTCTTCCTTTGCTGTAATTGTCTCTTTCTTGTACATTTGAACCCCAAAAGTTCTACTAGAGAAGAAGACTGAAGCAAAAGCCTGAAAAAAACAAATTCACCTCATAGTTGTGAACAACTCAAGACAGGGCTATAAAACCTGTAGGTCCTCCCACACCCTTATCCTCAGTCTCAGGGGGATCATCCTTCATTTCCTAGTCTTTACTTTCTTACTCAGAACGACGTAAGACTTTTAGTGTGTGTTTTCTGATGTGTAACATCCAACACTGTTCCCCAGTGACTGGCCTAAAGAAGATTGTATTAGAAACATGTTTATAGAAAGTCTCTTTTGGCCAAATATAACAGATTCTCTGGAGGAGTCAGATAACACATAATCAGCTCCTCTATCATTACAGGAGATCAAGGATTGTTCCCCCAGGACAAGACAATATTCTCTACTGATTCCGTGTCCCTCTCATGGTTTCCATTTGCCAGCATTGTGGAGTTACTAATCCTTAAGAAGTCAGTCATCTGTAACCCGTTACCTAATGTCTAATTGTGTGCTAGACCCAGAATACTTCTACTATGGAAACACAGCAGATGCTTCTAAGAGAACTGCCATGAAGACCAGCTTCCAAGACTTCTATGTAAGAGCTGGTTCGTTTCAGAGTAAGCTCAGAGACAGCAACATGCAAGCCATCAGTGTATTTACTGATACCACAGCCACTTGCACAAACCCATCTTCTGACCATCCATTTGGCTTTTCCTCTTTGAGAACCATGGTCTCAGTGATAGAATGGGCCTCCTCCAGTCTTCGGCAGAACTGCTGATATGTTTGAAAATCATATACTTAAATATTTCTAAGCTTCCCAACTTGGGATGAGTGGGAGACTCCTGAGATTTGTTGGTACAGTCACTACAACAAGTAGGACCACAACAGAGAGAGCTAATTTCTTTGCAGACCAGAGAGACTGTCTTTGTCAAACGTATCCTTTGCTGTGTTTCTAGGGCAACATATCTAATAGTGACGTGAGATGCGAAGCACACACCTCCTTCTGTTCCACAAAATGTTCCATTTAAAAAGGTTTTCTGTCTTGCACCCTAAGGGCAAACTCAGAGTTGTCTAAAATAAGTTATATGTAAAAAAAAGATTCTTTTTAGTTGTGTCTTATTCATTGGGTTTTGGCCATAAAACTTAGCAAACTATCCAGATTCAGCCTAACTACAGTGTCAGACCTGCAGTTAACAAACGCTGAAGATCAGACCCAACATATCCTAGTGCTCATTGGCTTGAAAATGTGTTAACGAATAGCAAAGCAAATGCAGTGCTCTGTCGTACAGCTATAATAGTGCTCTGGGTTAACCTAAATTACCTGTTATCTGAAATTATCATGTTCATCGGGCCACATTTTCCAGCATTGCTTCAAGATATTCTACTTAATGTCAGTCATTCATTACACAGTTTTGTACTCATATGAATAATCAAATTAATTTTAAATATCCTTTTTTGTCCTAGTGGCTGTTGTCATGAAGTTTGGAGCAACCTGTTCTCTTCTAGGATACAAGTTTGTTGTAAAATAATTAACATGTCAACTTAAAAACTGCTACAGAGAGCATAACTTCTCCTAATTAAGGAATGGTGCTTTAAAACACAGTTGCCTACCTATGCTTAGAGCACTGAACCGAGACTTGAAATATCTGCTTCTAGGTTTGTTCCTGGATTATTTTGAATACGTAATTTTTCTTTCCCATTTGTAAAATGGGGGTGATAATATGGGTACCTTCATGTGCAGATCTCAAGGCCTTTTTTTTTGCAAGTATGAAGAATTCTATTTTACTTCAGAGCTATCTGTAAGATTAATTAACATAACGGCTCAAGAGAATCTTTTGATCATTGAAGGTGATAAGAGAGACCGATTTCTTTTGATTTTGAAGGCAAGAAAGCATAATCAGCCCTCCACAGACTCAGACCCTTCAAATTAAGTAACTCCCTAAGACTGGTACACCGAAGCTCATTCGCTTCACTTGGATTCTCATGAGTTTTATTGTTTGAAAAGTACTTAAACAGAATCCTGTGATGAGAGAACTTACAAACAAGTAACATTTTTGTTTTTCTATTTCTCTTTTCTTTTCTTTTGGCTAGCCAAATGAACATTTGAACTCATTTGTAAGAACAGATACAGGGAGTGACACTAAAATCTTGATATTTGCTGTTCCCAGTAATTAAATTTAACAGAGTATTCAAAGCAATCTTGCTTCTAAACACAGTAAATGCAGTGGGCCAGGTAAATGTTATGATTCCGTAAATATTGAGGGTTTCATAGTACCTATGGTAATGTAAGGAACACATGAGGAGACAGGCACTGAAGAACTCAGTCTTTACTCAGTATGTAAATAAGAGCTCATTTTTTGTCTTCCGCTCAGTTCGCCTTATGTACCCTCTCAACAGTGTTTAAAAAAAGGCAGGATTTTAATCCCAAGGTTTTCTCAGAAACAGTTGTTTACCAACAGAGCTCAGCTTCAGAAAACAGTGCAAGCAAGGAAGTTCTAGTTGGAATGATTAATGGATTGGCAAAATTATAAGCATCTGGCAAGGTCTTACAGTAGGATCTGTTTGACAAGACCAGACTAATATTTATGTTCCAAGCACTGAAGAAAGATTATCCCTTTGCTATCTTGTAAAGAGGTCTTGATCTATTTGCTTTACAGCTAATCACCAGAATGTGGACAGGACAAAATCCTAAGAAGAAAAAAAATCAGTGAAAACTACAACTGAGGCTGATAGATGGAGAGGGTTTTCTTGACAAATTCAAAGTTATTGGAGTCCTACAGCTCACACTTGGGCTAAGAGTCTGCAGGCTGGCAAGTTTCTCATCTTTGATGCTGAACATACACAAAGAACCTTTTGTGGCAGTTTCCTTATCTGGAAAATGGGTTTAATGATACTTTTCTCCTCTCTCCTCTTTCAGCTCTGATAATGAAATGGATTATGTGATAGTTAGTATTAAATCATTGGGACAGGATCAGGCCTCCTGAGAAGCAAATAATGTGTTAAGTATTTACTAAGTGACCACGTCAGAGTGTTATTTTTCCTCCTGAATGATCTTCTAATTATTATTTTTTAAAATGCACTTAATGGAAAAGGGGAACAAATGTTTCAGCCTTGGGACCTCATTTCAAGGTTACACATTGTACAAAAGTGCATTGTGAAAAACCTTTTATACCAACTGTAATTAGAGATAATTGCCAGCAGTCTAGCTGTTCATTTTCAGGAACTAGACACAGGAGGTTAGCTCTGCTTAAAATGCCCATCACATTTGTGGCTGCTTGCATATTTTTATAGCAAGAACCTCTACAGTTTTACTTAAGGATGTGAAAGGATAATTTACAGCCAGGCTGAGTACAGTGTACCTGCAAATATGCAGTGTGGATAGTCCACTTTAGCTCTGATGGTTGGAAAGCACGAGTGCTCTTGTTGCATAAAATTAGATTGTGCCTGATCAAATGAATTCGGCTATCAGTTCTACTTTATGGGATCTTAAGAAAGTAACTTTACTCTCTGTGTAACTTGAATAAAGCTACTCAATTCTTACATTATCAATTTTCACTGAATAAAAGAGTCAGACTGTACATCCTGGACAGCTTGTGAAGATAATATTCTGATTGAGGAATTTGAGTCTGATGTTGAATAAAAGATGCCCTCAACTCTCATATATCTGTACCATCTACAATAAAATATTAACTATTTTTTCTGACAGTCTCTCAGGCACTAGGTGTGGTATGAAAACAAAACTTTTAACATATCCTGAAAGTGTATATATGTAAGATATACTTTTACATATATGGATATAAATGTGTTCTGTATCTATTTGTGTAGTTATGTATATATATTTATACACATATAAGTATACCTCATATTTTTGCTTTCCCTGGCTCTTCAAATAGTTACATGTCAAATCAGTCTTTTGCAGAGGTGAAAGTAAAAGATTGCATATTAGCTTAAGTGGGATTTGTGTCACACAGCTTTTGATACCTAACATGTAGACATTCAGATCTGCACCAGTCATACCAGGCTCTTTTAACCAACAGATGGACTTTGGGGGAATAATTCATATATCCTATCATAGATTTTATGTATCCACAAACTACCTTTTGCTTTCCTTCGATTATAGAGGGACTCAGGAGTCACTAGATCAAAGGCAAACATCCGCATTGCACATGTCAACATTTAGCCAGATGAGTCCCAGCCCTGGTTATTCTAAGATGTGGGCAGTGCCAGGTCTGAGGCACAGGAGCAGACCATCTGATACACAGAATACAAATTAAGGGATGGGAAGTGTTAGCCACTTTGTAGCTGAAATACGGGACATTAAGCTTAGATGACTTGATGAACATAACACAGGAAGTTAAAGGCAGAACCAAGAGCCAACTCGACTTTTTTTCTGAATCACCCTACAGGGTCTCATTTACAAACGACACTTACTGTCAGTGTAATTAAAGTAGCAATTAATACCGAAGTAGCAACCTTAAGTAACTTGACCTAAGCAAATCGTTGAGTCATTATTCTGGTTCAATATTTTTCTTACTTTGGAGGAGGAATTACTTAGATACGATCTGTTTCCTGCTAGCTGTATTTTAAGAAAAAAATTATTTTCAGAAAATTTATTACAAATAAGTGCACAGGAAATGTACAGGAGAAGGCTTGGCATGAAAGATAAAGCTACAACCTGTGACTTACAAGGTATCAGCAACAGTAAGGGGAGATTTCCCATACCTTTATATATATCCTTTTATCTTTGCCCTTAGGAAAGATGAAAAGAAATTCATGTTATTTCTATTTCTCCTCGGTGCTTTTTAAGTTGTACAAATATTTTGCCTAATGCAGTGTTACAGTCCTTTGGGAACTGGACTGAGTCCACTGAACACATTGCTCATGATCGTTTTGCCGATACTTTTTAATCTCTGTAAAACAGCTCTTGGTCCTCAGGACAAATTCTTTAACCTATTATTGTGCAGAGCCAGAAGCCAAAAAAAGCAGTAATTAAACAGGAAATGAGTACCCTTATTTAGAATGATTTTGCCTCAGATTTTTAAGAAATAAGAGAATAAAAATTAAGCCAAAGATTCATGTCTTGAGTATTGTAAATTCTTGCTATCATGACTTCCAGAGACTCAGAGTATAACACTCCTGGAAGTTTATAAGACAGGAAGGTCCTGATTCTTACCTTTGATTAAAGACCCTTAAACAAACTGCCTCTGCTAGGAATCTCAATGACATTCATGCCATTTTAATGCTGATATCAGATATCTTCAGTCTTTGCAAGATATTGCACAGCAAGGGAAGAAATGCACCTGAATATTATAGTCCTTGCAACCAAAGGGCATAAGTAATGTTTGTGCAAAGAATCTGAAGAATCACATTCATTTAACATGACACTTCATGGTCGATACTAATTGAGCATTGTTATCTGTGTCTGTCTCCCTGCTCTTTGACCTATTCTAATCAGAGAGCAAGCAAATTGCTGCTACACTTATTTGTTATGCATCCCAGTAAGCACAGCTATTAATTTAAGCTTAGAAAGGATTATTTTTTGTCCATTAACCTCCTGTATCTCTATGTGTGAAACATCAAATCTTGAAATCCTATCCACCATTGATACATAAAGGATTTCTTAGTGAAAGCCTCTAAGACATTAATTATCTGGTTGGGTTTCTAAGTGGTAATTGTGTTGTGCTTGAAGTTCAGCTGCTAGAAGCGGTTGAAAACTGCACAGAACAGAATATGTGGCTCTAGACCAAAAAAAATCAGTTGAGCATATGCTTAAAGTCCACTTATGCGTATGCTTGAAGCTGCACACAGGTTGTGGTAGTCTGCTGAATCATGGGTAGAAAGCAATCCTGTCATCATTTAATTTCTCAGTTCAGCCAAATGAAATGTTTGCTACCTTCTTGTCACTGGAAAGAGCAATTAAAAATATGTACTATTATCTCCTCTCTTTTTAAATGAAGAAATCCCTTGTTTAACAGGTAGCTTTTCTATCAAGTTAAGTAATGCAGTTCATTAAATTTGTGGTAATTTTTACTTACATGGCCATACTACTACCTTTCAAACTAAAATATAAATTCAGGGAAGAAAAAAAGTTCATGAAATTTCTGAAAATGGCTTTCTTAAAGAATTTCAATGCAAATGTCTTTGAAAACAAGCTTGGCAGCTTTTTGAATGTATTTTAAATATTCCATAACAGTAGAAGATTTAGTCCTACATTGTAAAGAAAGGGAAGATTATATAACTATAGAAAGAGGGAGAGCTCTTCAGGTAATTCTGATTTCTATGCCCATGTTGGAGCAATTCAGCCGAGGATCAAGACCTGAACATGAACATTGCAAGCTTTAAGCAACTGCTTCAGTTTAATGCAATGCAGAATGTAATATATTGAGAAATTAAAAGTAACTTGATGTAATTTTAAGAACTGGAGGGAGGAGAGTAATTAAACAAATAATCTTCATATTTACACAGCACGAACAACACTAAAGTTGACTATATAAATGTTCACCAGATTGTACTAGTTGCCAAAGGGATTTAGAGAAGAAAGAATAAGGACCTTCATTAGCAGGAGGCTTTGCAAAATCTGATTTCTTTTCCGTTCTTCAGATTCTCTGGTGCCAAATATTATGCAACACCAGCTGTAGTCCATCTCCTCTTTCTTCCTAACTATGATTAGCAATTTTAATATCCTTGAAACATACACCTCCTGTCTAATGATGATTGAAACTGGCCAACATATCTAACGAATAGTGGGAACTGGTGGACATGCAGGAGGATTGCAGAAGCTTTCTTTCCTTAGAAAACCAATTAAAAAATGATGAAGACTTCTTTTGCATCTTGCATTTTGTAAGTTAGTGGTGTTGGGCAGGTCAAAATGGAACTAAGAGCATATTTTGTTATGGTAATTAAGAGAGAAGAGGTGTCTAATTAGGCTGATATCATATGAATCTACTTATAATCAAATGTACATGTGTAAGTCCAGAGACTTGTCAGAGTGTGTGTGTATCTGTAAGAATATTTCACCTGAGCAAGAACTGTTTTCTGAAGGCCAAATGAGGGTATTGCTGAGAAGCAAGACAGATTCTGTAAGTCTCTGCCAACTCCTTTCAGCCGTGCCAGCTTTGCAAAAACAGCTGCTGTTTTCGAAACCTGACATTTCAGAACCCCGCACAGCCTCGGTGCTGGTCAATCTTAGAGCAACTGCTGTGCCCAGCCTCCCCAGGGCAGAAACACCTGCAGAAGGTACTGTTTAATTGGCATAAAAACAGAAGTGGAGAATACAAACCTGTCAGTCTCCTCTGCTGCTCCTTCTTCCTCCTCAGCTACTTGTCACTTTGAAAAAGTTTTCTCTCAGTGCAACAACCGTGTCAACCTAAGCATGCCAGATTAATAGGGAAAGAAAGGTCTGAAGTATTATCTGATATCCACATGGTTCCCATCTTTTTAGCGGGTAAACACTCATCCTGTGATAATTGTGGAACAACACTTCTTGGTAGTGTAATGGCCTGAAGACACCTTTGGCTGGAAGTGGCTATGTGGCATGGATCAATATCATAATGCTTTTTCTTTTTTTTTTTTTTTCCCCCTTAATTTGGTATGTTATGTTGCAAGTGTGGAGCTTCACACTACTGTACTTCCATAAGGTAGCACAGAAGCTTCCAGAACAATAAATAAAAAAAGATAAAGCTTTTCTATTTGGGTTATATATTTACCTTCCCAGCTGATTTTAAGAGGAATGGAGTACAAATCCCAATTTACAGATGTCTCTGCTCTCTTCATCTGATGATAGAGGAGCAGGAAGAAAAATCACATAAAGCCAAATCACACAAAATACACAAAATACTTCTTCATCTCAGATACTTTAACATGTTTGTGCAGTGGTGATGATATCCAGATACTGTGGCTGACTTGTATTTTTAAAAGCAGAATGGGAGGTTTTATTTCTAATGTGCATGCCTGAGACATGACATTCCTTGCGGATCAAACAGCTTTTACCCTGCTCTACCTGTAGCTGTTCCAAAAGTTCTCAGTGTTCTTGATTTAGTCTTAAGAAGCTTCCAATCCAGGGCTGGGTTTTGGCATTTGCTCTCCTTCCCATTCACAACTCTCACCATCCTAGCCATGCTCCATCCTAAACTACTGTCTTCCTGCCTTGCTTCTTCAAATCCATTTGTATTTAATTTACGGGAAATAAATAATGACTTGACGAAATAGATCACCAGAGAATTGGGACCAATGTGAGCTGTGTGAGGGAACCACCAAGTGAAACTCTGGTGTTTATGTTTTCCGTAATGAAGGACCATAATGGTACTTCCTGGCCTTAAATTCAACATGTGCATTACTACAACTACACACTACAGCTACAGAAAATTGAACATCTTTCACTGTATCCTTCCATTAAAATGACTACATTATTGTTTTAAACTTCTTTGAGGGAAATATTTGTGTTCCCCTACTTAGTCCATTTCTCAGGTATGGATACAGCTTCCATTCTACAAAATAGATAATCCCAAAAGTACAGAGACTTTGGTTCACGGTACAGCCAAAGATAAAGATTTCTAGCTGTTTGAGACTCCTTTTGCTACCTGCATGTAAACAACTGTAATGATCTTGAAGAGTTGATAGCTTAATCTCTAGGGAATAGTAAAGGTGAAAGGAAAATGTCATACTCTGACAGTAATTGCATAAGTATGATTAAGCTAAACTACTGAATGGATGCCTACAAGCTTTGACTGTGGTACAGCTAAGGAAAAAAGGAAATTATTTCCTGCTTCAGAGGAGCACACAGGAAAAAACATATTCTAATTTTTGATATATCAAATGACAGAGGAATGATACCTCAGCATTTTATTTACACAAATACATTTGGTGATTTAGAATCATAGCTCAAGAAGACTATTTTCATTGTGTGTTATCCAGAGTCATCAAGGTTATGATTTAATTTGTGATAATGGAAAGAAAACAAAAATGCGGATAAAAAGAGCGCTGTGTGCATGCATGTCTGTGTGCGTAAATGCAGCAGTACGTAGTACTAAAATACAGCAGTCTGTATTAGCAGCAAACCATGATTATTTTGGAAGCCGTGGAAAGACAGCAGAGACATGACCTGTTTTTCCCTTTCTTCTTTATTCTGGAGAGAGACAGGAATAATTAGTTCAGTTTAGCAGTGTTTTCATCTGTCTTTGATTCAGCAGTGCTATCACATACTTATCCTCTTAGGTTCAAATCCACAACTAGTAGAATTTCAGTCAGCACTGTTGATTTTACTGGAATCATACCAATTTACTATATTTCAGAACTGGGCCTGCACTGATTTCTTTTCTTACTGTAGCAGTTTATGGATTCTTTTTGCCTTGGCTTTTTTTTTTTTCTTTTCAATTAAATATGATCTTTCACAGCTTATTAAACCTCATTGTTTGCAGACTGTCAATGAAACAAAGGTTAACGTGTCAGGCTTTGCTTCCTGATATAAGTGTTTAGGCTTGACTGAAGCCATGAGGGAGTGATTTTACAGACCTAAAACTTGCTTATTGGAATCTGTGAAAAAAATAATGAATTTAGGAGAATTCAACTAACACATATCAACTAAACTCCCAATGTCTGGTAAAAACCAGAACACACTCTCTACAATTGAAAGATCATAATAGTCCATAGTTGCACACTGTCTGATCAGTTTGGCATGTGCTGTAATGCTCAGAATCAAATATTCCATGCAAAAGTGTAAGAAAATCTGAAGCTGACAAATGCAGCACAATTTCAACTGTCCAAAGAAGTCTTGACCTTTTTCCTGGAACACTCTTATCTATAAATTGTCCTTATCCTTCTCAGCTCCCACTTAACCTGCAAAAGAACAGCTGGGCTGCTAAATAGTCAGGAATGTACAGAACCATTTGCTAATCTGGGTATAACCTACTCCAATGACTCTTTTAAATTTTGTTTTTACAAGAAAGAGAAATTTCCAGAGGGAAAGTTGGTAAAATGTGAAAATAAATCCAAGAAAGATCTATCACAAGGCTTGACTCAAGAAGAAAATATCAAAGGAACTTTTTTGATGGAGAGGGGATGGAGGGAAGGAGATAGTCCTGTCCTGGGATGGAATAATTCCCCTTTCCCTTTCCCTTTCCCTTTCCTAGTGCTAAGGACTGCTCTGGAGTTTAGCACTCAACAGCCCAAAGGCCGTGGAACAAAAAAAAAATATTTTCTTGGGCCAAATTCTGTGTGTAGGAGCAATGATCAAAATTAGTCAATTGTATGACAGCATATTTTTCTGGTCATTCTCAAATCTTCAGGTGACTGTGCAGGAGTATTTTTTTTTTCTTCATGCAAGCTATATCTCAAGGTATACTTCTATATATAAGCTATACCCCAAGATGAGAATTCCTGAATGCTTTTATTGACCAGGGCTTATGCTTCCGTTATGCAGACACAATCAAAGATATATTTTCATCTGTTCATTATAAGACACATAAATCATAGAATCATAGAATCATAGAATCAGAATGGTTTGAGTAGGAAGGGACCTTAAAGATTGTCTTGTTCCAACCCCCCTGCCATGCGCAGGACACCTCCCACTAGACCAGGTTGCTCAAAGCCGCATCCAGCTTGGCCTTGAACACCTCCAGGGATGGCACATCCACAACTTCTCTAGGCAAATACATTCCAGTGCCTCACCACTCTCAGAGTGAAAAATTTCTTCCTGATATCTAATCTAAATCTACCCTCTTCCAGTTTTAAGCTGTTACCCCTCGTCCTATCACTACATGGCCTTGTAAAAAGTCCCTCTCCAGCTTTCTTGTAGGCCGCCTTCAGATACATCAGGCTGCTACAACGTCTCCTCAGAGCCTTCTCTTCTTCAGGCTGAAGAATCCTAACTGCCTCAGCCTGTCTTCGCAGGAGTGGTGCTCCAGCCCTCTGGTCATCTTTGTGGCTTCCTCTGGACCCACTCCAAGAGGTCCACATCCTTCTTGTGCTGAGGACTCCAAAGCTGGACACAGTACTCCAGGTGGGGTCACACCAGCGTGGAGTAAAGGGGTAGAATCACCTCCCTCGAGCTGCTGGCCATACTTATTTTGATGCTCTTTCTGGTCAGTTTAGAGGAGTTAAGAGCTATTCCTCTCCCTTGTTGGAGGGGTTTGATTTTGCAGGTCAAGGTATATTATTGTTTGCGGTTTTAGGTTTGGCATTCCTCAGCTCAGTTCCCAGTTGGCTGGTCATGATGGTGGCCCTTTGCCACCAACTGGTGCAACCTTTGACTGTGCTGCTTAGTTTCTACCTGAATTAATGCATGAACTGGATCATGCGAGGCTGTAATGCTACTGTGGTTTTTAGATGCTTTCTGTAAGCACAGAGCCCTGCAAAGTAGTGAGTGTTTTGTGGCTGCTACATAGTGACACCATCTATTGCCTTTACAAAGATCTTTTATATCAAATTTTTTTTTCACACTGGTAGCTTATAACTGGACATGCCATGTAGCAGATGTGGGAGAAATACTTCTCTGCTTCATGACCAATGTGTCCATTGCAACCAGCACAAAGACTTGGTGAGGAAATATGAGACATAAGGAGACATCAGATAATCATTGCAAATGAAGTGTTGGATTTACTGGCTCTGTTGTCCTTCCCTTGGGTAGGATTTCCTGCATCTCTCATCAAATGCCATCGTGGATGTGATCTTCTTCCACAAGGCTTCCCTGACCATCAATGAACAAAACCAGGTAGTTGTGCAGCATGGCTCATCTTACCTACGTTACCTGTCTAGTTTGAGGATGAGAGGAATTGAAGCCTACTGCCCATTGACTGAATTGATTAGATCTCCTGAAGGAGTCCCGGGGGATTAGCTCAGGCAGAAATGCCTACTTTGCAGGTGCTTATGAATAATAAGGTAAATCCTTTCCTTTCCTTTGTGATAGATCTTTTCTCTTTTTCTTTCACGCAGGTGCCTAGAGTCAGCTTTTAGCCCAGAGCCTTCTGTTTGCTTCTTTTCTTTTCTTTCTTTCTTTCTTTCTTTCTTTCTTTCTTTCTTTCTTTCTTTCTTTCTTTCTTTCTTTCTTTCTTTCTTTCTTTCTTTCTTTCTTTCTTTCTTTCTTTCTTTCTTTCTTTCTTTCTTTCTTTCTTTCTTTCTTTCTTTCTTTCTTTCTTTCTTTCTTTCTTTCTTTCTTTCTTTTTATTAAGAAACCTGCACACAAGATCTCTGTTGCTCCAGGAATGTCTCTCTTCCCCTTTTTTTCATATCCTCACTTAGAATTGCCATTTTTTTCCCCTGGACTCATAATTATCTCCACAACAACTAACGGGGATTGTCAAACAAAAAAATGTTATTTCAGTTGAAAAATAAGCAGCAGAAGCAGATACATGACTGCAGCAGCAGAGGTACTGTCTGGTCTGTTTTTCAGAGGTTTTGAGCATCTCCTGTCCTATTTTATTCAAAAGATATTACTCCAATGTCAGCTTGAGAGCACAGCCCTTTTCTTACATATTTTTACTACTACAAATCATTAATTCAGTAGGAGTTAAAAAAAACCCTCTTGAATACCAAAATATTAACTTGAAACTTAGATCTGAACATCTTGATAAAATTAGCAAAAAGCCCAAAAGATAATCACTATCGATATGAAATTGTTTAAAAACAGTTTATTTTCTGATATAATCAAGAAGGGGTAAGTTTTAAAGCTGCTTCATAACATACATTAGGTAGAAAAGGGAAAAAAGATCGTTCTAACATTTCACCAGAATGACAATGAAGGAAAAAATAATACTTGCCATGTATAAAGGAACCAGAGTGCTCCCAATTGTCATGATATTTACTGTAAGTCTTAGAAAGGAGGGTGAAATTCATCTCACCTAAATGTAGCTATAAAAAAGCATCCAAACTACTGGTCTCAGCTCCCTCTATGGCCAGTGAAAAGAGACTGGCAGGTCCAGTGTGTTATTTTGCCTGGACACCTTCCAAGTAATATAAAATTACCCTGTAAAATAAAAGAATAAATTTAAATGAAACCCCAAATTTTTATCATTTTTTCCTAAAGCCCAGCTCTTATGTCAAATTGAATAGAGAAAAAAAACTTAGCTATAATTGGAAAGGAAAATAAAAAGTATCCACCTTTCCTGATTGTCATGGAAAGGCTTTAAAATGTGTCACAATATCTTTATAGAATCAAGAAGCAAAATAAAAGGAACTATGGTATTTATTACTTTAGAAGCATTATTATTTATTTCAATGGTGCCTTTGGGTGTCAGTGTCCCTAGAAAAGGCTATCATTTCAAGATTTTTGGGTGTGACCGCTAAGTAAGCATTCCTTCAATGGAAAACTGTGATTCTCCATTGAGGTCACGTTTTACCGTGAATTCCTGTAAGACTGTAAGATGGAGCATGAACACATTGACTGGCAGCTTTCTGGATCAAGCCATGTTGGAGCCATTATTTCCCTTCCAGACCTCAAAAGTCAATCTTTGAGACCCAGGTGGCCAAAAGGGACCACTGACCACCTGTTAAGCATTTCATATCAACATGTTTAGGCATCTGAGTCAGAAAGAAAGTACTGACTGTACTCAGACTCCAACTGCTTAACTAAAGGTGCCCCTATAATAGCAGGTGTGAGTGATCAGCTTTTTATATCACAAGGAATTGGTGGTGCAGCTGGATGAACACCTCCCGCATCTGTGGTGGCTCATGGGCCTTACCCCTGATGTCACTGGAGGAAAACTTACTTTTGACCCACACTGTCTTTCAACTGGAATTTGTCAGACTTCTCACAGGGGGATCAGAAAGTTGGCTATGGTAATTTCCTATTCAGCAGATGGCTTGGTGACCTGGCCGGAGAAAGAAGTGCTGTACTGGGTAAAGGTCATAGTGGTTGCTTATTTCGCCAGGAAAAGCCATTACCTTTCCTTGTATAGTTGTGGTCATGGTATTGGCAAATTAAACAAACTACTACTGAGATGCACCTTTCCTGGAGATTTGCCCAAGATGAAATTGCACATACAATGATCTTGTATCATCTGTGTTGTTGTAAGAGTAAAAGGCAGGCTAATAAGCTGTAAATCTTCTGGTAAAATGACTGCTTTAAGGCACAGCCAGAGGATCATGAGTGACTGTGTTTAGACACATTGCTATGTTTTTGCCACAGTGTTACAATCAACTGTGTTTACTCTTACTCCATTGGCCTGCAGGCAAAATCAGTCACGCCAGGACTGAAGAGGCCCCATTTTACTTTGAATTATCAGAAACTAGGAGTGTACACATTGTGCATAGCCACTTCTCAGCTGTTAAAGACAGAGTCATCAACGCAGATTTTTTGTGGGTCTGTGACCAGAGACCACATCTCAGACACTCCTCAGAGAATGGGATGTGCCCTTTTCTCAGCTCCCACTCTTTCCTTCCATGTTATTATCAAGACAACTTCATGAGCTTAATAGAGAGGACAAAAGACCTTTGGGAATCCATTCATCCTCCTCAAGATGCTTTATAAAGTCTGGTAGAATGAAGGCAAGGTGTAGTTAAAACACAAAACACTTAAAAACTCCAATATAGTGAAGTCAAAGAAAAAGAAGTCAAGAATGTTGAGAAACAGAAACAGGTCCAACCAACGGTGGGATTTTTCTATGCAAGAAAGGACAGATCAGATGGGCAGACTGTGTCTCCTTTGATCACAAAGGATGTGGGTTTTGTAATCTGTGCGTGTTTTAAAACAGGAAACTCGCAGAAACAAACATTTCCCAGGAGCAAAGGGGTAAATTAGATTGGACACAGACCTCATTAGAGTGGCAGATTTGGAGGTTTCAAAGCAGTGAGTCTGCCTGGTGTTGGTAACATCTCCTGGTTTTAGAGAATGGGACTGGATGAAAATTCTATGCAAATTCTTGGTACTTTTTCACCATAAGGAAATAATGAATGGAATGACGTTCTGTGCCTTTTGCGGCTGTTCATCCAGAAAAATACCCATAATCCAAGACTGTGCTTATTCCGGCACCAAGAATTTTGTGAATAATTATTCTGTATATTCACCTAGACATAAACAGTATTTCTGAGACTGTGAAACACCTGGAAATGGAAAGAATCTGCTCTTTTGCAGTCTTAAAAAAAGAAAGATTCAGTGAAGAAATACTCAGATCCAGATGCAAATTAAGGTAAGAATTTAAAATTTTCAACTAAGGACAAGATTAAATATTTATCTGACTCAGCTGTAGGAGGGAGTGCTGCTATTTCTCCTTCCCCTGCTTCTCTGCTCCTACTAATAATATCTGTGCTGGAGGGTCTCATGGAAAAAGAAGAATACTAGGCAGAACTGAAATGGAAAGCATGTGGTGGCTGTGGAGTGGAGAGGTTATTCAAAGTATGAATCTCATCTTGGATCTCTGTCGACCTGCTGCTAGGATCCATGTAAAATAACACAGAAGCCAGTTCACAGAGGGCATCCCTGAATTTATTATAGCTGCCAACAAGAGAGCTTGAGATAACATTTTTCAAGATGGATAGACACCGAAATCACATATAAATTTATCTTCTGATTTTTTCATTTCTGTTGGAGTTAGGTGTGTAGCCTGGTTTCATCATGAATTTGGAGGTACATAATTTAAGAGTGTGGTCATATTGGTTCCCTCCCTCTGTTCCCAGTCATGTATCTCCATCACACCTTTATATTAGTCTTTACTATCCTACTACTAGACGCCAAGGTAGTAACTACCCCCAGATGCCACAGTCTGAGATCTGAATATACTCAAATGTCACAAGTTTTTTTCTTTTTAAATGTGTATATATTGACTTATTTGAGCATAATGCATAATGTCTTGAAAATACCTTGAAAAATACAGTTTTCTGTCCTTTGTGTGGGGCATCAGATCTTGGCATTTTGCACAAAGTATACTTAACCCTCCTTTGCGATCAGAACTGTGCTAAAAGACAGCTGACAAAAAAACACCTATCCCAAGCAAAGCTGATCCAGATTCCCCAATACCTGTCCTTGGGACCAGATCCTCATCCCTGTTAGTGACATGGTTAAAAAATAACTTTGTTTGTCTTCAAGATCTTTTTTTGCCTGGACTAACAAAGAATGAACTTTTGCATTATGATAGCCCATACAGAATTCAGCTAAGCTTCTCCTTCACATGTCTTAAAAATGTTTTATATGGGGGTTTGCTTTATTGCCAGGGACTGAGGTAAGGTAATTGACATGTAGTTCTCTATACCCTCCTCCTCGTCTTTTTTTTAAGGATTAACATAGATGCTTTTCTTCTTCTTCTTTTTTTTTTTTTTTTTTTTTTTTTTTTTTTTTTACATTGGCAACCTTTCTTAACCACTACAGTGTTTCAAAGAAGATGGAGAGTGGCAGTATTTTGTCAGCCACCTCCCTGCTGGATACATCCCATATGGCTCCAGGACTTGTACATGTCCAATTTACCAGGTTCAGGAGTTCAGTAGGCTCCCAAATCCTCAACCCAGTGCTTGAATTTCTTTCTCTGGGAGGAGAGTTTTTTGGGGTTTTTTTGTTCCTCTCTGAAACCATCAACCTAATTATTACGAACAGCCACAGCAGAGGCAACCAATGTCTACAACATTTCAATTAACGTTCTCTTGAGAACATTTAGGGCTGCATGTATTCCCTCCACCTCTTCCACCCATTCTCCTTTTTCCCCTCCCAATCTTAAAAGAAGCCAGATGGAAGAAAAATTGTGTGCAGCAAACCATACGTTTCTTTCAGGTTACCCCAGTGCTGCATGTAAAATGGATTGACATTGCAGATAGTACAACTGAAGCTGATTTTACCTGTCTGTTTAGTCCCCGCTGAGCATCTGAACCTGTGCCTAACAGAAAGTGGCTTATGGTGAGAAGCAACTTTGTCTGTCATTGTGGCATGTTGTTCAGCCCACCTTGCATGGTCCAAATATTTGCCTGAAACCAGCAAGGGTTGTGAATGCAGTTGTCAATGAAGATTAAAGCCTTTTCTGGCATGTACTTTCTTCTCCCATCTGGCATATAGCCCTCAAAACCTGTTGCGCAGCCAAGTAAAACCATGAAGTGCAGACAGGGCTGAAATCACCCCCTTCTGTGGTATTGAGAGACCAGGGAGAAAGTAACAATTCTTGCCTGAGATGGAGGGAGATAGAGGCATAGGAGCACAGCACATTTGTTTTACACCAGAAGAATGCTCCCAGCAGTGAAGAACTGGCCTTCTTTACTTTAGGCCTCTCTGTGCCAATGACACAGATCAAAAAGGCCAAAACTAAAAAGGAATCTGGTCTGTTATCTTCTACTGATGCTATATGCAGCTGTAAGGAGAGGATGAGTAGGATCCAGCTCACAAAAAGTAGATGACAACATCACAGACATTTAACTCTGAGGTGGACATCATCAACTTCTCCCTTTACAGTCAATGGAGATGTAGGGTAGGGTTCTGATTCCTAAACAAAATTGTTTGCTGATGTCCTGCCAGCTTCACAGTTGTGCTCCAAAAGGGCACAAACCTCCAATACATCCTGCCATGTCTACCAGGCCTGTGTGCATGTCTGGTACCCTCAACACGGGAGCATCCCTAAGGCGAATGGTCACTTACATGTAGGTAAATTAATCTCTTGACTGAAGTTTGGCATGGTAAATCTTACCCACATGGCCTAATTCATTCCCATTCCTGGCTGTGTCTTTAATTGGTCCCCACATGTTTAGAACAAGATTCCTGTTTTGTCAGAGGGAAAAATAAATAATTGCTTCTTGATTAAGATGTTATTTTATTCCATTCTCAAAGGGTTCCCTAAAGGACATGGGAAAAAAGCTGAAATTTTAACAATGACAAATGTGATTGCTATGTTGGAAGAGCTGGTAATTTTATTTTTCTAGTGAAAAGGCTTTCTCATCCAAATAATGGAAAGCATTTTAAAATAGATTTTTGGTGAAAAAAAAAAAATAATCAGAGCTATAATTTTAACCAGCTTCCTTCTCCTTCCTGGAAACATTTTTTTCCAAAAAAAATGGGGGAAGAAAGGAATTACTTGTTTATTTGCCTTTCTAGGTCATCACTTCATATCACTAAATCACCCCTATCACATTGAATTATGTCCTTTTCATGAAAATGAGATATTCAATGTATTTCATAAAACAACCCTGCAAACAACATCTTAAGATACAGAAATGATGTACTTCACTGAACACCTTAGGATAATGTCACAAGAAAGTTAAATTAAACAATAATTAAAACAGCTCCTCTGTAGAGGGTGTAGGACTTATGCAGTATTTTGCTTGAGAATCACTACACACAGTGTAGTGGATTTATCTGTACTAATTTTGTTCCTATGGGTCTCATTATATGGTTAAAGTCTGTCGATCACCCTGGCTGTGCCAGAAGATGCAGATGTGATATGGAGATGCACATCAATGCACCTCAAATACACACCCAGACAAAGTTATCCCATTATGCACCTTGGCTTCCTTTGGATGGAACCTTTGGTTTGAAAAGAACAGAGAAATAAGAAGTTGTTCTTCAGGGGAAACCAATAAAAATGACAACCTGCCAGAAGGTAGAGATGACACACAAGGGAATCATGATGATGCCAATAAAAAACGTTCTGTGCATATGAAAAATTTGGCAATATAAATATTATTTACAGAGAACAGAGGTACAGAGTACTGACCATAACTAAGTACTGTGCTGTCAAATCATTGGCATTTTATAGAACAAAGGAGGTATGAAAACCACAAAAGAAGCCATTTCCTTTCAACGAAATGTTGCAGTTCATTTGTTTCAGTGTATATCTGTGGACTTTTTTCTTTCTTATTACTATTCTATCTCCTGTCAGATGTTTTGCTTCCAGGGGTAGAAAGGCAGACACAAATGTATGCAAGAGTCCCAGACTGCCAAGACCTGGGATCTATTACTGCTAAAAGATCAGCCATCAGGTCAGTCTCACCACTCAATGATTTGACAGTAGTGACTATTCAACTGCATAGAAGCAGAAAGCTGCAAGACCATTTCTAGGGCAAGGCAAGAGCTTGACCTGACAGCAGCAGTGTTAACTAAATTCAAGGTGTGCCCAGGAAGACCAAGTTCCCCTTAAGGCTGTACACAGCATCCTTTGGTGTACAGCAAGTTCTTCACTTGTGCACGTGTTTGCTAGGGGGCTTAAAAGTTCAAAGATTCCTTAGATAAAGGATATTTTCTGCATAACAACATCTTTTGCAATCCTATTCTGCAGCCACGAGTTCCAAATAAAAATTTTGTGTCCAAAATGGAGTGAATAAAACCACTTGCTTCTGGATCAGGTTTTTAACTTTCTCTGGTTGAAAACTCACATTTTTGTGAAGAAGAGAAGCTTAAGTACCAGAAAAAAAAATAGGATAAGTTTTCCTTTCAGAGGGAAATGGAGTTGATAGCCACAGTCTGAATTTTTCATGAAAGCAAAATTTATGAAGAATTAAAAATGTTACATAAATGTATGACCAAAAATTTTTTTTCTGGACCAGAGAAAACAGAGGAAGAATGGGATAGGAGGAACAGAGAAAGAATGTGAGCAGGAGCTCTTATTTTATGCTCACAATTACAAATCAAAACTCTAGAACTGTAAGGTCATAAGATCTGTCAATTGGTTATGTAAAGAGAGTCAAAAGTCTGGTGTTTGGAGAAAAAGTGGTCCTAATCTCCAAAACCCCAAAGAGATAAAGATTCCAAAAGCTTTACAATGATTTTCCTCATGATCTTTTGCTTGGACTCTCCCTTGTGCACAAAAAGAAGTTCCAATAAAGACCCACAGTACCTTGCTATAAATACTCTTTTCTTACATACCTGAAAATATATTGTTAATCTAGTCAGATGGAGATGGTGACATATGTTACTGATTAATAATATCGACCAATAGTTTCATTAGAAACTTCTTTCAAAACTAAATAACCTACAAACAAGGTTTTCTCTATGTTTCTTTTTGCATCATGTGGTCTCTCTCCTTGCAGGTATATTTCACAGGTAGACTAGTTTTAGGCACATAAAATAAAAGCTGATAAAAGTTGGTTTTGTTCAGAAGAATATTTCAGTCAATGGTTGTATGATTGAAAAAAAAAATTAAAAAAAAAAGAGTTAAAATCAGTCAAAATAGGCTTTTGTTAGTCCATCCTGAACCATCAGTTTGTTACTGCTCTGCATGATCTGCAGACAGGTCGGGTTTTGAGTCACCTAAGGGACCTGAAACAGCAGCATGATAGAAATAGAGAGGACCAGGCAGAGATAGTCAAAATCTGCATTGTTTGTTTTCATAAGACTTTTAGGGAAGACTCAGCTATCATCAGTGAAAGAAAATGTAAAATATTCCTGCAGGCAAAAGACAGACAACTTTTTTTTGTAAACTGATGTAGCTGTTTGGTGGATAATGGGACAAAACAAGCTCCTACCTCTAACAGGGTTAATGTGTTTGACAAAATGTCAAAACGAGTCTCCTCAAACATGAAGTTGTTTTCCTAATTAGTGATTTATAACATAATTATAATCCCATGTTTAGATCACAGCCAAGGTCCTTTGCTATAAATAATTCATAAGTCAATGATCAAAATTCAGATGTAGCAGGTTATAGGCAATTTAATAACACTAGGTAGTGACAGAAGGCAGAAGCCAAGCTACAGACACTGGAGGTTTAGCTGAGATGTTGAGGCTAAGAAGGTGTATGACCCAAACAGGAAGATTTAATTAGTCAAAAGTACTTTGTGAATCCCTAAACAGGCAACACTGAGTGTGAGCTTCTACTCCAGACCCAGACTTGGAAATCTTCTTCTGAGGGAAAAGGTTTAATTGAGCAATGCTCCTTTACTATCTTCCTTCTTTTCATATAGTAGCCATATGATCCCACCAACCCCACTAGCAAGGAAGGTTTTGGTTCTTTGCTGTCTTGGATGGAGAGGACTTGGATCCACCAGTCCTGGGAAGATTTCTTAATCAGTAGCCCATGGGTTATTTTAAGAGGGCTATGATGGATCTGTCTGCTTTGATTTTATTTCAGTGCTTGAATATCTGGAAAGTAAACGTCACAGATTTAGGTATCAGACCTCATCTTAAAGCACAAAAAGTTGTAGGTGGGATCTTGAGTAGTTTACTGAGAAAAGGGACATGGCTGTTCTGTGCAGTCCAGCCTGCACTCATCAAATGTCTATTGAAAACATTGGTCCTAATCAGAGCAGCAATTTGAAGTTTTACCAGAAGTTTTGGCAGTCACCATACCTGGCAAATTCATGATATTTTAAGTTTATATTGTGTATCATCCTTTCAAAAATGTTTGAGTCTTTGAAACATATAGATAATAAGAGCCTGCTGAAGCAAAGATATTTGCTCTCTAAACCTAGACTATAAAGTCTTTTCCTTGATTGTAATTACATCTGAGCATTGTTTCACACCACAGTGATAGGTTATCGGTTGGACTTGATGATCTTAAAGGTCTTTTCCAACCTAAATGAATCTATGATTGTATCAAATTCAACCCATGGTGAGCCTGTGCTCAATGATTTGTGTCTCATTAAAGCATGTCTTCCAGAGAGACATCAATTTTGATTTGAAGACATCACAAAGGAAGAATTTATGGCTTGAATTAGAGTTGCTTATTATTTTAAGTACTAAAAATATGTTTTATTTCAAATATGAAGTAATCTGACTTTAACTTCCAGCCATTCTGCCTATGCCTTTTACCATTAAATTAAAGAGTTTATCAGAAAGCCTTATTTCCTTCCAATATGGTATATTCATATTAGACCATTATTGGTCATCTCTAAGTCATCTTTATGATAACCAAAACAGACTTTTTCTGTCTTTCAGTCTGTGTTCTATACAATTAAATATAATTTTTTTGCAATAGAAATATCTCCACTGTTGTCTCTTGGTCATCACTGGAGAGCCAGTGAAAACAGTCAGTGGAAACCAGGACGTGACTTACCTCACCCTAAAATAAATATATGAAATATGCTATATGACTTGTACCTGAAAAGTGCTTATTTTTTCCCACTGACTAGAAAATGAGCCTGGTATAATGTACTCACCAGCAAATGTCTGTTTTGCAGATAAATAGTGTCAAACATTTTCTGTAAGCTTTAGTTTTTTGTTTTTTGTTTTTTTTTTTTTTTTCCAGCGGCAGTGCACAAGGGCATGCAGTTTTCCTGGATGAATTCCACAGAAAAAATATAGAGAGCAAAAAATGACACATTATCCTCCTCTTTATATATCCAATAGCTGCTTCCACTCCTTTTTCCATAGGCCGACAAAGAGGGTCACAGTGAATCTTATATTCTTTCCCTCTGAAATATTTTTCAAAATAACTGCTTGTCAAAACACATTCCCTGTTGCGTCTTTCATTCCTAATTGCCAGATGTGTAACTCTCCAAATCACTAGAAATCATTGCACTGGTCCTCTTGGATTTAAGTGCATTATTTTCTGTCATTAGATTATGTGCTGCAAAATAAACCACATATAGAAGTAATTTTTTTTTTTTCTTTCCACGAAAGCACAGATTTAATAATGGTCAGCATCCTTGTTAATGCTGGTCATTAGAGCTATCTTGTTCTATCTCTCCCTGGGACTACATTTCATCTTCCATCTAGGCCTTATCAGGATGCTGCAGTTGTCAATTAACCTCATTATCTGCAAGAAAAAATAGGCCCAGGACTGCTGGCTCATTTGATACCTTTAGTGGTGATTAAAAGAAGATTTGGCCATCTGAAAGCAATTCTATTTACCAGTGAAGGGTCTGCATTTTTTATTATAGTCCTGAGCTCCTTTCCTGATCAATCCCTTTGCGTGTGACTGAAAAGATTTCCTCTGCACTGTGTGAAATCGTATTTACATTTATCATCAGTGAGCTGGATAGGAATCTTACAGTCAGCTTCTAACCTTCCCTCTTAAAGCTCTTATATTTGTTGGCTTATGAACTAAAATGCTTTCCACATCTTTAATCTCCTTTAATAAATTTTTAAGACTGTCTGTTGACAGTTAGGGTAGGCAGTTGCAATACTTTAATAGTACTCCTTATTGTATTTAAAATAACTTCCCATTTTGCTTTAATGGGAATGACATCTTTGATTCCTTCCAGACCTCATCCTTACGTCATTGAACCACTGGACACAGCACACAAATGCTGCTACTGCCCATGAATGATGTGCTATTTAAAAAAAACCAACCAACAAACATACAAAAAAAACAAACTCAAAAAACACACCTATTTGGGGCTCGGGGTTCCCAGGCAGCACTTCTGTGCCATCATTGTTCTGCTCTTCCCTGTGTTGCCCTGCACAGGCACATGATACGCAGCTCAGGGACGCAACATGGTAGAGATAACTATTGAGCAAATCTTACATGATGAGTCATTTGTTTCTCACGGAGAGAAAGTCTGATACCGTAGAATCATAGAATGTGTTGGTATCATAGAATGGGTTGATATGTTCAAAAGCTTTCTCAAACTTCATGTTGGATCACCTTCAATGGCTTGAGTTTGGTGTTTTCTCCCCTTCCACCCCCCTGCCTTTAATCAGCTAATGTTCAGATTATGCTACTGCTTCCTCACAGTCTGAGTGTGATTTTTCTGGGGTTGCGGTGTAATTGTCCCTTGGACACCCTGACCATAGGCATTATGTTGTACAGAGTCTATTTGAGCCCAGAGGATTTGTTAACATAGACCCAGCATGAATGTAGTGATGTTGCCTTCAGGGTCACCTCTGGTCCAGGAAGAGATTATTGGCATTCCCACAGCATGGAGCCTAAGCATATACATTTTGAGGATCAAAGCTGGCTACATGCTGAACACTACAACTCTGATACAGACCCTCTTTTCTCAGCAGCTCTGCAAGTTGCCACTTCGGGCTTGATGAGATTACGAACTCCAATTTAGTGCTCTAAACCATATCTAAATCCTGCAAACCAAATGGAGCGTCTCTACATCAAGTCCCTTGATAAATACTGTCTGTTATCTGGAGAAAAAAAAAACCAACAAAACCAAACAACAAAACAACACAAACAAAAAAATCCAGGCAATCTTCCTCCCTCCTTTCCTGTCCTTTCATCCTCTTTTCTCCCTTGAAAAAAGTTGTCATCAACTAGATAAGATTAAGGAAGAACAGAATTCTGCTGAGAAAATAAGAGCAAAGCAACATAGTGCAAGGTACTGTACAAATATCTAAAAGTGAAAGTCCCAAGAGCATCACACAAATCAAAGGTGCCTTTTTTTACAGACAAGCTGCAGCAGATATCACGGATGTCTCTCTGTGTCCAGCAGATCTAACCATAATCCTCCAGCTGAAGGTGTGATTGCCATGCACATGGACCTGAGATTGCTTCAAATGAGCTGACTCAGGGGATGACACCATCATTTTCTGGTTCAGTCTTCATCTCTTCCAAAATTTCCACTTATCAAATTACTTCTTCCACTCTCTGTGCTGTCCTATTACACAGCCATGAATTTACAGCTACCAAGTCCTACTCAAAATGTGAGTATTTTTGAATGCGGTTAAATCCAGCTCTTCTTCATTGGCACCCAAAACCTTCCTGGCCTGAAGGTGGGGCTGTGTCATTGCACTCTTCCTTTCCTGCCTATTCAGTTTTTCAGTGGTTTAGCAAGTAATAATCTTGGATTACTCTAGAATGACATTTGACCCATTTTCCCTGATGGCTTGTGGTAAGTAGCACAGCTGAGATATTTGTAGGCTTGACTTTGCTATATACCACTGGAGGGAGAAAAAAAAAAAAAAACAACAGTGTTCACAGATAGGAAGATATTGAAAAAACACTGCTTTAGATTTACACTGAAGGAAACAAGAAAATTGGCAAACAGCTTGCTTTGGTTTTCTGGGCTCATTTGGGATGAGAAGTCTGCATAGGCAACACTACTTCTAGTCTCAGGCAAAGCTAATTAGGTAGCTCCCTGTAGGAATTGCTTGGTACTTAAATGCCTTTGAAATCCTCATCTGATTGTCAACAATCTCAAATCTATAAAACATTCCCCTTTCTTTCTACTTTTTCCCCCCCTCCCTCTATCTTGTCAACATTTGTACTCACCTGTGCAGGAAAAGCACTTTTATGTTTGGAAAGACTCTAAATGTAAATGTAAGAGGGCATGAGGCTGCCTAAGCATCACTGTTAACATCCATCCCTTCTATAACACTAAATTATCCAGGGGGTGATGTGCTGTTAGCAGATACTGTGCTTCTCTTCAGAGACGTGGCTTTTCAGTGACGCAAAATATGAACCCTGTACTGACTACCTGAGGGCATTGCGGGGCTCTGTAATGAACCATGTTGCAAGCATAGAGGATGATTATTATTTCACCAACACTTTGTTTGTCATTCTGGAATGCCCAGCCTGTTTAATTCCCCCATAGAGCTAATTCCAATTCATATTACAAATTTCTGCCTATGATTCCGTCGTAGATGCCATGGAGTACTTAAAATGAGAACAATCACTGGCAATTTTACTTGGAGAAAATCCTGTGCAATGTGAAATAATTGTGTTAAACCAGCCTGCTTTCCTGTCATGATTTGGGAAGCTCTTTGGAAAAAAAAAAAAAAAAAAGCAAAAAACAAAAACCCCAAAAAACTGAAAGAGATGTCCGCAAAAATTGCAGCTCTACAGCTTATAAAGTCTTTATTGCTAGTGATGAGATTTTGGGATATTTTTTTCTTGATTTCCAATCCATGTTCATTCAGAGCATTTCATTATGGTCTTAAGTATAAAAGAGCAGAATTGATAGAATGATGTGCTTTACTGCTCATAAAAAAAGAACTAGAAATGAATAAAGGGAACATTTAGTGTTCAGAGGCACTGCAGCTGGAGTGTGTTTTCCTGCTTATTGCAGAAAACCGCATAATGCTATGATGTTATTGCCTCCATGGTTCATTGAAATATTTATCAGCAAAATAGATGCTTCAAAATTATCTGTGATAGTCACAAGTATATAGAGAATCAACCTTCAATTTGGCCTCTCCATGCTGATGACAAAGTCTTAATGGAATGTGGGTTACCCTGGGCTGAAGTGCTGGTTTCTGGTCCCTAAGAAACCAGCTGCATCCAGGGGTTATGCAGTTATAAATCGTGTCTGTGATCATGTGTTTTCACGAGATGGAGAAAAAATACTCTATATTTCGTAGCTGTTTTGTTGTTATTTTCCAGGGGAGACCAGTACCATAATTGCCATTTTTTAAATGGGGAAACTGAGGAAGAGAACAAGAAATAAGACAATACAGTCACTCAGGCCACTGTCACAGCTTCAGCTCAGGTCTTTGATGCATCAACTTCAGAAAAAGAATAACCTTGGCTTGACTCGTAATGTATTATTTTTACTTAAAAAATGCAAGTAGAAATTGTTTCAGAAGATTAAATGGTACTATAGCAATTTTGTAATATGTGCGTGTGTTTGGTGAATAGCCAAGGATATCATGGGAGACATCTGAGGGATGTATTTTATCACTGGCTGTTAAATGCACTTAAAAGCAGCATGAGCAATGTGTATTATAACAGAAATTATTGACCTTAGTTGTTCTGAGTATGCCTACATATGGAAAAGGAGGCTGTAGTGATAGTCCTTCCGCATTTATACATGTAAACATTTATACTGTAGACATCTTCACTTAGTGAAACAAGCACTTCTTATATTTTTACTTTCAGTGCAGACAAACTATTTTAAGAATCTCTTCACTAAGAGGAAATGGGTTGAACCCTAGATTTTTATCTATGCCAGTATTTCTAACACTTTTCATTCACCACTTCTTGCAAGGATGGGGGTAAATTTGCTCCTGAAGGTTGTGAGACACTCAGATATGGCACTGCAGAGGGCTGCAGAAGTTTCTGAAATGATGTAAGTGAATAAGATGAACAACTGACTAAGCTTCTTCTTTGGAAAGGTCTACAGAAGAATGAGAAGATGACGGAAAGAAGCGAAAGACAATACACAGGCAGATGAAACCAGCATCTTTAAAGCAGCTGCACACATGGACAGAAGCCAGAGGAATGAAAAATAGAAAAGAGATGCAAATAGCTACAAATGGATAAATGCAAAGATCAGAACAGATTGAAGAGAGGATGCTGTAACCTCTGTACAAGGTTTTAGACTAAAATGAGTAAGAAAGGAATTAGACTGTAAGGCAGGTTTCTAGTGAAATAATGAAATGTTGATGAAAAAAAAATAAAAAGAAATTACTTGCCCTAGACATAGGTGATATTTGATTCTTTCTAATCTTGCTATTGCAGAGCAAATAAATGCTCACAACCCACCAATTTTTTAGGATGAGAATGTGTTGTATCTACCTTATGTTGTGTCAACCTGTTAGGATCAGACTGTGCTTTGATTGAGCAGAGAGCAGAAACAAAGCTGTTATTTAAAATAAGCAACATGTGAAGAATTCTATTTCAAACACAGAATATGTGTAGAGCTAAGCTAAATTCTGAGATAATATTGCTGTGACAAAAATACAAAAGAATCTATATCAAACCTAGTGAATTTATGCACTGTTTATTGTGAAATTATGTAAAACAAGTATAAATTATTAATAAAAATGGAAGTTAGACAGTTCAAAGATAAAAGAGAGTGCTAAAGAATTGGTTTTGTGAGTTTTTCCCTGAAGTGACACTCCACCATGTCTTGTTTCTGCCATGCTAGGGTATGAAGTATGAGGTCTTTTGGTCTGCATGACTTTGATTTTAGTAATTAAGCAACTCATTTTCTGTTTTGCTTTCTACAATATGTATTTCTCTGTGTAACTCTAATAATCCTTGTCCTGTTGAAAGGGAACTGAAAAATTCAAGAAACCCATAACCTCTTCAAAGAAATCATAAGAAATTCAAAAAGTAAAGTGATAAATCCCAGCATAGAATAGGAATCCAGATACAAATAAGAACAGAGGGTGGGGTTTTTTTGTTTATTTGGTTGGTTATTATTATTTACATCAGAAAATAAGATGAACAGGGGTTTTATTTTCCAAGAACTTTTGAGAATATAGGTATTTCCTGATTCCATCAGATCCTTTACCTGGCTAATCCAGTCTTCACTTTGCCCAAGACAAGGTATATTAGATTAAACTGTAAGAATCTAAAGCCTATGGTAGTGTGTTTTCTGTGTTATTTTTGCTCCAGCCTTTGTTAATTAGGGGTTTATTAAAGCTTTCAAGCTTTAACATATGCTACTAAATTTATGTCCTCATTGTTAATGTTTCCTCTGGATAATCTTTATATTTTCCTTATTTTCCAATTCCTTCTACTGTGAATTATACTCTTGGTCTCTAACATTTTTTTATGGAAATGTGTTCCACCACAGAAAGCTTGTTTTAAAAAGTATTTCCTTTTATCAGATTTGAGTGCCCCACCTTTTCATTCATCTGGCCGTCATAAACCACTAGATTTTATCCAGTTATTTAAGTCAAAGATTTATATTTGGATAAAGCATCTCCTTAAGGTGACAAATGGTCGTGTCTTGAAGACATCTAGAGTGGGATTCATCTCACCCATCTTTAGATGTTGGTAACATAGGTACCTTTTTCTGACCTAAGGTTCTTTTAAAGTTAGTGGAGAGAAATGCCACTTTCAGGATGTGATTTTTCTCATTTTTTTCACATGCCTCCCTTAGGTTGAGGTGATTCATGCACTGATTTCAAGTGACTGTATGAACTAGGTTTCTTTTGCCTAGAAAGGGAAACAAGGATTAGTGTCAGCTACAGGCATGTACATTGTTAGTACATCTAACCTGTGATTAGATGAATCCCTTAGAGATTAAGAACCTTCCCCTTTCTCTGGTACATTATTCCAGGGGTTACTTTTCCTACTTATTTAAGAAAGCATTTTTTTATTTCTGGAATGTGTCTGACTGGCATTTGCTTCCAATCACTAGCTTTACTTTTTCTTTTCTCTGCTACATTTGACAGACCCCAAGAAGCAAGTGTACTTTTCTTGCAAATATTTAATCTAATTTAATGTTTTCATATGTTCATGTTACAGGAGATGAAGACAGAAATTTTGTATGAACCTGCCTATGATTGTTTGCATAGTATTTTCATGCTGTGAGAAGGGAAGTGGATTGTCAGGGAGGTTAGTGACTCCTGTAGAAGATCAAATTTCATACCAAAGTACACTAGAGTGCAAAGAGTGCCATGAAGCATGGGAATAGCAGAAAAGATATTTGCTAGAAGTCAAAGGAAAAAGATTTTTAGCTTTGTCAGATTTGATTTAAGACAATTGGCTTTCAGGCAAAAGTAGAGGAAAACAATTTAAATAGAAAGGAAAAAAATACATGTACAGGGAAAAAGGGGAAAAGAAACCATACCTGAATGTAATTATCACATATGTTCCAGTGACAAAGCATATTCATTATTACAGAGTCTTGCTTACTAAATGATGACAAACTACTACTAGTAACAGTCACAGCTATTTCTTTGATGCAAGTGCAAGTAGGAGATATTTTGTAATGGTTAAAGTCACATCTTTGTTCACTGCCAATGACTCATATTGGAAGGTACTATTTCACATAATAAATGCTATGTAGCACCTAGGACCCAAGACAACATATTAAGAAAAACAAATATATGTAATAAAAAGAACAAGAAATTGAGGTGGTGAAGAAGTTCTGAAAGAAATATAAAGCAAACGTCATTCTCTAGACAAAAGATGATTTCCTCATTCCACATAAAGAATTACATTAGGTAAAACAACCAGCAGTCATCAGTCCCACGAGAAAACTCCATGAGTGGCATTTGCAGATGTAGCAATAAGCTCCTTCCATTAAAACCTTTTCATTATGGCATGGCTAACACAAATTCGGTACTCAGGCTAATCATACACCTTCTGCAGCCCACATTAAAGCGTTATTTGTTTCCATCTTCTCCTCTTTTGACGGAAAAGAGATTTGCTGTTCTTCTTCTATAGCTCATTTTTTTTCCAGTTGTCCTCCTTCAGCAGTGGAGAAGAATTTCCCTGCAAAGGTATTTCATGCAACACCAGATATTAGACTTAAGCAATACTGAGTGCCAGAATCAAAGGCAATGACCACAGTTGGATGATTCTCACCTCACTAGGAGGAGCGCAGCAAGGAATTTAACTGAAGACATCCTGTAGAGAAATTAGAAGAAAACCATTTGACTGCAGGGTTAGGGGAGCCATCTGTCTATGCCTAGAGACAAAGGAAGGCAGAATCATCCAAAGTAACAAAACCAGACCATAAATCAAGACAGTTCAGATGGGAAGTGTGACCTTTGAATTTAGCCACGAGTTGGTCATTAATAACTCTAGAAAGAACTCTCTAATGAGGATGTAATGCATCTTTCAGATTCTGCAAAAGACTCTCTAAAAGATGAAGGAAGGTGTGTGTCAGTTGGAGGTGGAAACGGGATAGATTGGTGACTTCTTCCTCAAATCTGCTTCACTAGTGTCTTTATTATGCTTTAATTAAGAAGTTGGATGGGTCAGCACTTAAGCCACAAGTCCTCAAGCCATCAGTCGGCAGTGCAAAAATTCTCCTGTGAACTCACTTTCAACCTTCTAGGTTTGAAGGTCAGAGTGAAAATTTTCTTGGGTGGCTTTAAGAGAAAATGTAATAAATTCTTATAGGTATCTGCACTCTTCAGATAGAATAAGAACCCCTGAAAGTAGATTACTGCTTATCGCTCACATTCTGACACATGTCCATGAAGGTTTGTGTGCTTATGGATGACTCTTTCCATACAAGTTGGCAAGCAGGAACTACAGACCACTTTCAGCTTTCAGAGGACACCTATTTCTACTAATGTTTTTGGCTTGGGCTCTTTATCTCACTACAATATCCACTATTCTAAGATAAACACTGATAAGGAATACTCCTTGCACCTCTGTTTATTTATGGTTGCATGATTGCTTTTGAAACAATCAAAAATTCTTATTAAAATACTATTCATATAGCTTTGTGTACATTAAGCTTCTTTATATTTGTAGGTGGAAATTCAGAGAGAGTTATCAATTAATCTTTCTGCAGACCACTAGCTACTGATTTCTAGATTGTGAGAGAAGGCACAGATGTATATCATAGAATCATAGAATCATAGAATCTTCATCATTGGAAAGGACCTTTGAGATCATCGAGTCCAACCATACACAAGCACACAAATAAAAAAAAAAACAACAAACCCCTACAATCTCTGCCACTAGAGCATGCCCTGAAGTGCCACATCTAGACGTTTCTTAAATACCTCTAGGGATGGTGACTCAACCACCTCCCTGGGCAGGCTGTTCCAGTGCCCGACCACTCTTTCAGTAAAGTAATTCTTCCAAATAGCTAATCTAAACCTCCCCTGCTGCAACTTCAGACTATTTCCTCTGGTCCTGTCATTATTCCCTCGGGAGAAGAGGCCAACACCCACCTCTCTCCAACCTCCTTTCAGGGAGTTGTAGAGGGCAATGAGGTCTCCCCTCAGCCTCCTCTTCTCCAAGCTAAACATGCAACATGCTCAGCTCCCTCAGCCTCTCCTTGTATGACCTGGTCTCCAGACCCCTCACCAGCCTGGTAGCTCTCCTCTGGACACGCTCCAGCACTTCAGTGTCCCTTTTCTACAGAGGGGCCCAGAACTAAACACAGCACTCGAGATGAGGCCCCACCAGTGCCGAGTACAGAGGCACCATCACTCCCCTGCTCCTGCTGGCCACGCTATTCCTGATACAAACCAGAATGCTGTTGGCCTTCTTGGCCCCCTGGGCACACTGCTGGCTCATGTTAAGCTGGCCGTCCACCAGCACCCCCAGGTCCTTTTCTACAGGGCAGCTTTCCAGCCACTCTTTCCCAAGCCTGTAGCGTTGCTTGGGATTGTTGTGACCAAAATGCAGGACCCGGCATTTGGCCTTATGAAACCTCATACAGCTGGCCTTGGCTCATCGATCCAGCCTGTCCATGTCCCTCTGTAGAGCCTTCCTACCCTCAAGCAGATCAACACTCCCACCTAGTTTGGTGTCATCTGCAAACTTACTGAGGGTGCACTCAATCCCCTCATCCAGATCATTGATAAAGATATTAAACAAAAATGTCTCCAAAACTGAGCCCTGAGGGACACCACTGGTGACCGGACGCCAAGAATATTTCACACCATTAATCCCAACTCTCTGGGCACGGCCATCCAGCCATTTTTTAACCCAGCGAAGAGTACACTTGTCTATGCCATGATTTGCCAGCTTCTCCAGGAGAATGCTGTGGGGGATGGTGTCAAAGGCCTTACCAAAGTCCAGATAGACAACGTCCACAGCCTTCCCTGCATCCAGAAAGCAGGTCACATGGTCACAGAAAGAGATCAGGTTGGTTAAGCAGGACCTCCCTTTCCTAAACCCATGATGGCTGGCCCTGATCCCTTGGCTGCCCTGCACTTGCCGTGAGAGCTCACTCAAGATGATCCTCTCCATGATCTTTCCTGGTACTGAGGTCAGGCTGACAGGCCTGTAGTTCCCCAGATCCTCCTTCCGACCCTTCTTGTAGATGGGTGTCACATTAGCCACCCTCCAGTCATCTGGTACCTCCCGTGATGACCAAGATTGTTGATAAATGATGGAGAAAGGCTTTGGTGAGCTCTCCTGCCAGCTCCCTGAGTACTCTTGGGTGAATCCCACCTGGTCCCATAGACTTCTGTGTGTCTAGGTGCAGAAGCACATCATTGACTACTTCCTCCTGGATTATGGGTGGGTTGTTCTGCTCTCCATCCTTATCTTCCAGCTCAGGAGGCTGAACACCCTGGGGAAAGCTGGTCTGACTATTGCCTTGCTACATTAATACTGTTTTTTTTCCAATTCTTTTTACAAAGAGTCCAAATCTTTGGTTGAGTAATAAAGTAACTCTTTTAGTGAGAAATGTTTCCATATTGCTGTTTTGAAACATTGTTACCTTTTTTGTTACATCTGGGTTAGAAATTAAAAAAAAAAAACCAAACCCTGACCAAATAACTGACTTCTGGTGCCACTTAAAGACGACCCTCTCATCATACTATCCCACCACTGCCCCTGCAACCTCCCCGCCCCCCAACAAACAAAACAAGCCAAGAAGCAGAGAAGAATATTTCACTGAAAATTGCAATTTTCTTATTGAAAACCTCCTGATGACACTGATGGATTGTGCATAGCTCTGAGCAAGCTCACTAAATTAGTAGGAAGGCTCATGATATCAAAGTAAAGGACATGAGTAAGTGTTCTCAGGAGTGTGACACTAACAAAATCCTTGATAGCCATGGTAATCCTTTCCCTGCCTCCACACAGAATTTCTTGTGATACAACCCTGCCTGCCTTATTTGCTCTGTGATGTGCTTGAGCAGGACATAAGCCACAGCTCAGAGGCTGTCCTCAAGAGCTTCTCAGCACTTTGTTGTTCCTTTCCATTTCTGACCAGAGCTAGCAATACCCAGTTCATGTTCTCCCCCACCTTCCTAGAAGGCAAAAAACTTAATTCATCTGTGATTATTTGTTCTTGGACGCAAATGGTCTGAGAGCCAGGCTTCCAGGAACAAAGAAAATGAAGATAAATTGGTAGATTGGCTCTCATCTCAACTGAGCAGTGGTATTATCAGCTGTTGTCTTCCATGTGAAACTTGAGTATGACCTTGGATATGACAACATCAGGTTCATAGGCTCATCATGACAAAATCCAGAGCCCCAGCGTGGGCTTAAAGTGCAGTTTGAACAACAGATTTTTTATACACTCTTGTTGTATTGAAGGTTCTCATCATCAGCTTTGTTTTCTGTAAGAAGTAACACACCTTGTTGTGCCCTTTGCTCTTTGAGACATTGCATATCTGTTCCTCCTGCCCTCTGATAAAGAAAATGGTGCTGTCAGAAGATAATATATGTTTCCTTTGGTGAGTGCCGAGTATGGAGACACAGTGTGACCATTGTTGGTGTCTCTTCCAGTTCTAGTTTTCTCCAGCTTTGGGAAGGAGATAAATTCCCAGATGTTTCACCAACAATGTGGGAAAACTTCCTCCTAGAAAGCAGTATGGAGCTAAGTGGTGGAAGGTTGACATTATCTCCTGAGATTGTTCATTTTGACATTTGTCTCCCTTCCCCTTCAGCACCATCTGATGCAGTGTGCCTTCCAACAGCAGCATACTGTGGTTACATCTGCATGACTAGACAGCTCTTACTGTCTAAAACAAAGATGCATCCATATCTGGTTCTTTTTATTTATGCTACGCATATTTGTGATCACCTCACTCCTCATGCAAAGAATTAGCAAAACCTCCCCAGTCTCATTAAGGAAGAGGATGAAGTGGGGGTGAAATTAAGGAATACTCACTATAATCATTAACTAATTTATTTAGAGAGCTTGCATTTTTTTAATTAGAAGCACCAAACAAACAAATTTTATTGTTTTCACCAAAGTGTCTGCAGAACTTCTGTTGGGACAAATTTCAAGACTGTTTTGCAGTTTAACATAAATAATGAACATTAAATCCACACGCATGGACATTTGTTTATCTGATCAAGGAACGGAATTGCTGCAAAATTCAACTAAAATTCAAAACAAGTTTTCTTAAGAAAGTTTATTGACAGAACATAGACATCTGAGTACCTTCCACTCACAGAATGCTTTAGAGATCATGATTAGAAAAATGGGTAGAGTAATGGACTACATGTAAGGAAGTTAAACACTTGAGGGACAGATGTCTGTCTGAGAAGAGGATAGCTCACCTACCAGAAATCCCACCGGTATAAGTATTGCTTGCAAGATACTTGCTCATGCTTAATAATAAGTGAGACCTTCTTTTACAGATAGTACCTCTGAAAATAATTTTCTTTTCAATAGCAATATTTCTACCTGAAAGTACTACTTTGGTTGTATATGCGATAACCATATTATATATTTGTCCAATATAACCCTTGTCACTTCAATGCAATTTAGAGTATAGACACCGTGAGCTGATTTTAATAGTCAGTGAGCAGACAGGGATGTTTCAGAAGTACCCTGACAATCACGGGAGGGGCCTATCTCTAGAAACAGAAACCATAGAGCAAGGAAAGTCCTAGAAAATGCATTCATGTAAGTGTCTAAATTGTGATAGGATGGGTCTTGGTCACATCACAATAGAGAGGTTATAAGTAGAACTGCAAGAATGATGGAGCTTTCAGTTCAGATCAGAATAGTAATTTATATAACGCATTATATAACATATATTTATAGATATATTTAAAAAATAAATGTATATAATATATATTTATCATTTCTTATCAGTCCAAAGGATCTTTCTGCCCACACAGTCTGAAAAAAAGTACAAAATTTCTTTCCAGATCGATTCAAGCATTTTATTAAACATGTCAAAATGGAGACCACACTGTCAAAACATTTCATTTATAAAGTACTGAAATGAAACCTCTCCATCCTTTTTTGTTTTTCCTTATTCATCCTTTTTTGTTTTTCCTTATTCATCAAGTACATCCTGATTACACAATAATTTACTTCCTTAAAACTGTGGGTTTTTTCTAAAATTATATTTGTGTCCTAATTTGTCCCAATTATTTGTTGTCCTGATTACGGAGTTTAGGGCTGAAAAGTTGAATATTGAGGTACACTGAGGTGAGGAAGTCAATAACATTACATATTTCTGAATGATGTAAAATGAAACCTTTGCTTTAGATATCTAAATCCCTAAAAACAGAGCTATCTAATCCCTAAATCATCACTTGGTATTTTCCGACTATTCATACTCGGGAGTAGTAAGACGTTACTACCTTGTGAATGTGTACCTCAACCTTCTGTTAGAAGTAGTTGCCCTCCAAACAGAGTTGGCAGAAATAAGTATGTCTCATCTTCCCAGATGCCAGAATAGCTGTCTGAGCTGTGAATATCACAGTCTAGTGACCACACTCAAAAAAATCAGCAACTTTGGCTAACAGATTGGGTGACACGGTGTGACAACAGAAAATGTAAGAATGCCTGCACTGAGTTAGACCAGAAATCAGCATGTAGCCTTGCAAGTCCCTAGAAAGAATATAAGTATAGTCAAGCATCTCCCAGCATCTATTGAAAAGTATCTCAGAGATTTCTGAGCCTGAAGTGGTCTTTTGGTATTTAATTGCCTTTATGGACTCTTCCTCCATGGATTTGCAAGGCTACATGCTGATTTCTGGTCTAACTTGAACCCTTGGAAGCTTCTAGCATCCACCAAGTCATACAACATTTTAGGTTAAGATTTTGTGTTATTTTGAACCCGGCCTCCATGATTTTTTTTGGCGTCTTTTCATCCTTGTATTAAGAAGGACAGTGGACATTTTTTCCTTATTCAGTTTCTCAATACCATTTTTTTATAACCCACCACCAGTTTCCCTCTCAGTAGTCTCTATTGAAATCTGAAGAATCCTAATCTAGCTGGTTCTTATAGGTAATTCGTTCCACACATTTAGTCCTTTTGCTGACCTCCTGTTGTATCTTATTCATTACTACTTTTACCTTTCTCAGAGAAGATCACACACATTCCCTTCCTTTGAATGCCTTTAATGGGGAAGTAATTTTCACTGGAAGGATGATTCACACAATGTAATTTCTTTAAACAGCTGATCATGAATCACAAGGGTTTGTCAGAGGGCATCTTTAACTTACCTGAGAAGAGGAAAGAACAAATTTTGCCCTCATGCCAAGTGGGCCTGGGGCTCCAGAAAGAGGAGGCAGGTCAGATAAGGAAAATAACTGAGTTTATTGGTAATTGTACTCTTGACTTCAAGAAAGGTGGGATACTGGAGCCTTGAATCATTCACCTAAACTTTACACTTTGTTAGTAGACCATGTGTATCTAAAACATTCCCTTGAAACTAACAGATATGACACAGGAGCTGCAGGGGATCCATGGTCTTGTGGAGCAGCAGCTTGTGCAAGAAAATATCTTCTAGGACATCTCAAAAGGCACTGGGTGCCTCTCTCTAGGCAATTGATTTCTACCTAAATGTTACCTAAACTGCAGATGTTAAAAGAGTCAAGAGAGTCCAGGGAGCTGTTTGGTTGGTCACACGCAGAGAAGGCCTTGAGGGTATTGGTGGATGAAAAACTGAATATGAGCTGACAATGCGTGCTCACAGCATAGGAAGCCAATTGCATCCTGGGTTACGTCAAAAGAAGTGTGGCCAGCAGGGTGAGGGAGATGATTCTACCCATCTATTCCACTCTTGTGAGACCTCATCCGGAGTACTGTGTTCAGCTGTGGGGCCCCCAGCACGAGAGACATGGACCTGGTTAAGCGAGTCCAGAGGAGGGCCACAAAGATGATCAGAAGGCTGGAAAACCTCCTGTATGAAAGGCTAAGAGAGTTGGAGTTGTTTAGCCTTGATAAGAGAAAGCTCCAGTGAGACCTTATAGCCACTTCCCATACCTAAAGGGGGCCTGCAGGAAAGATGGGGAGGGACTCTTTATCAGGGGGTGTAGTGATAGGGTGAGGAGTAATGGTTTTAAACTGAAAGGAGGGAGATTTAGATTAGATATTAGGAAGAAATTCTTTACTGTGAGGGTGATGAGATGATGGCACAGGTTGCCCGGAGAAGCTGTGGATGCCCCATCCCTGGAATTGTTCAAGGCCAGGTTGGATGGGACTTTGAGTAACCTAGTCTAGTGGGAGGTGACCCTGCCCATGGCAGGGTGTTGGAACCAGATGATCTTTAAGGTCCAACCCAAGCCATTCTATGATTCTATGCCGCTATGCAGGTATCTACAGTAGGGTGAGCTCAGCATGTCCTTAGTCTTCACTAACTATAATGACTAGATCTCTGTTGACTATGGTGGGAGCATACCACCTACCTCACATGTAGATACCTACATTCACCTGTCAATCTGCAAACTGACTGTCATTCTTTGTCTCTTGGATGTTATACCTTGTTATGTGGTAGCCTGTGGAGGCTGATCAAGATAAGGTATGGTTACCACCATTGTGATATGCCCTTCTTTATAGCTGGCCTGCAAGCTGTATAGCAGAGCATGCCTTCCTGTCATGCCCAGCTTCTGGTGGATGATTTCTGCATTTGCAAAAGCCTGGGATGGAAGTAGGCAAGCCTTACCTGCATGCACTGCAAACCAAGCTTAAAGTGTGCGTGTGTGTCCCACTTTTCAGAGTAGTCAACGACAGCATCTTCTGCAGCAGAACACGTGTTGAGAGAGGAGCTGATGAGGGAAGATGCAGTTCTCCAATAAAATCATTACAGAGCTGGTGGAGGCAGAGAAAGAAAGGTTGGATGCAGGAATCAAGGGGTTTGGTTCAATTAAATTCCCTTTGAGGATATCCAGGTCAACAGCCTCCTGTCTAGTCAGCTGGGAGTGAATTTACAGCACCTCAGCTTCTCAATGATGGTTGCTATGCCACTTTTTAGCATCCTGAGGTACATGTCTCTGTGGGCTAAGCTACTTTATATTTACTAAAAGGTAAGAGTAGGCACACAAACAGATACCTACTGCTTTTTAAGTCCACACTTTGAGTTACTGCCTTTTAACACACTGATGTAGACTTTTGCCTACACACCAAATATGTCCCAGTTAATCATAGCAGGTAGGGTATTTAGCACACTGCATTCTCCCCAGCTTTTGATGCAGTTCTACTAGTAGAAATGTCTAAAATCAGCACAGCTCATTTCCATAACTAGAAAGGGAACAAATGACTGTCGTCGTCTGCACAAATAGCTGTTTTCTCCCACTCTCTACCTCTACGGGATCTTGTCCTCAGGAACAAGGAGACGTCTCTTCCTGACTGTTAGAAATCTTCTGGTTTTTAGGAAGTAGGTGAGGAGTATACAGACCAGAGGGTCATATCTGGCATGAGATATTTCTCAAACTCACACCTCAGCTGCAGAACAGGAGAACTTTCCTTTCTTCTGTGTCTCTTTTTGATCCCCAGCACAGCAGATCAGAGGGTCTGCAGGTCAACAGAGTCTGGTAGGTGGGATCTCAGTGTGGGTGGGAGGCTGTAGCACTATCTGAGGGTAGTTCTTGTCCTGACAGAGGAGAACAAGCCAACTGGGTGAGTCTCAATATTTCAGGCTTGTCAAAGCTGGTAGTAAAAGAGGGATTCATCTCCTCAAACCCTAGAGATCTCCTTTGTGGGCGTTGACAAGCTGGGCTAGCATTCCCTAGCTCGTGTGTCTAATTTCCAGGCTAGTGTGTCTAATGTCAGCGGAGAGAAACACGCACAATTAGGACACAGTTCCTCCAAGCTGCTTTCAACATCTCCTTGGGCTGAGATGGATCGTGCCTTATATTCCAGTGACTGCACTGATATGATCTGACCTTCACATAAGGGGAGAGATGGTGGGCCAGCTCAGAACTAGCTGTTTGGTCAACCAAATCACACCTGAGGTGTCAAAATAAAAGAAGAGGAGAAGGGCTTTCCAACAAAATACCTTTAATCCAGGCTGAGCAAACACTCTTGCAGCCGGCTTGCTGGTGTCTTGCCCCTATGTAGGATGACAGACGGATGGTTGTCTAGGTCATTTAGCATTAACTCGCACTTTTCTCTCAGGAAGCCTTCTCCTGACCCTTCCAGTCCCTTATGTGAGCCAAAATAATGGCTATTATGCTTTACACACATGTAAATAATGAAGATGTATTTAATAGACTGCTCACGGGGATATAACACTGTTTGCCTGAAAATGGCTTAATTGTTTTCTCCTAAAGAAAATTGTCTTCTTCAGAGAACAAAGTTCTTAGATAGACTTTCCTGACTGCTTCAATAGGAAATATGATATGAATATCAGCTGAGATCATCTAAGGCAGTCCAACTGCAGCTGGGTATGAGCCACGAGATGATTCTCTTGGCCAGTTGCCCTTCTCCTGGGAAAGATAGGGAGCAGATGTTGGAGCAGCACATAATGATTGAACAGCTGGGAGCCTTCTTCCATGCTTAACAACCCAAGAGGACAATTCATAGTGGGGCTTCTTGTTTTTGAGGTAGGACTGCCATAAATACTGGAAGTTTTGAGGGGACACAGCTGGGTGTTGGCTTTGTTGTGGGGTTTGTTGGGTTCTGGTGTTGTTTTTTTTTTGTTTTGAGGGGGAGTGGAGAGGTTATTTAAGTATGCAGAGCAAACACAGATGCTTTTTTGTTGGAAGAACAAACATTTTGCTGTGGAGGTTTTTTTGTCCTGCATCTTATCCCATAGGATGCAGAAAAACAAGGCTTGCTGAGACACATCTCACTAAAAATTTAGGTGTCTACATCTGACTTAGTTAGTCTTGGCTCCCTTTATACTTTATGAAAATCTAGTCAGGTGTTTTATACTATGTAGACATATAAAGTAGGTGCAATGGATGACATCTTAACAGTGCCTCTCTCTCATTAATATCTGTATAAAGCACACAGGCTGATTAGCTCACTTGTACAATGTAAACATCTACATCTTTTGTTTGTTTTATTTTTTTCCCCTTGTATTTAGTGAGGTTACTGAAAGCTGTGAGATGTGGCTAGAGAAGGTGGCATAACTGGAGGAAAACGTGCAAAGGAAAGCTTTGAAAAGTTTGCTTGATTCTTTGCAGTGCTCCACAGTGTTGGAACAAAACCAGAGCTGAATGCATTCCCCATGTGTCTGTGCATGCTTTTCTCAAGGGAAGGCATCCACGCAGCCATGGGGCTGTTACTGTGCCAAGGGACTGGGCACAGGGTTGTCTGGTCTAGTGTTTCTGCTGTGGAGCAATGTCCCCTCAGGCTCTTGCACCTGGACTGAGAGCCATGGCTACTATAACATACAAGTAATTGGGTCAGGAGTTTTCACACTGGGCAAGTAATGGATTTAGTTATGATCAAAATTGCCTTTGTTTCTTCTTTTTTTTAAATTGGGAGCAGGGTAAAGACTAGGAGGATTTGAAATGGATTTACATTCTAAGGGAAATGGAAGATGGGACATGCAGAAAATGAAGGGGAGGTGGTAAAAGATTAGCAAAGGGCTTCCACAATGAGAAGAGCAGCAGTATTGATATTCCAGGTGTTGTGAAATTTCAGGATAATTAGAAGAACCTCATCAGCAGGCAGCTGCTCTTACAGCACAGGTGTCAGAGAATTTGAGTAAGGATGTGGGCATTCAGTATCTCAAGGTCTTGGCATAGATCTGTGGAGCCTGAGAGCAGCGTGGTTGGCAGCAGGAAAAGTAGTGTGATATCAAGTGTCTCCGTGGGATGCCCAGGCAGAGGGCTCCTCTAGGCCTGCTACAGACGTTCAGACTCCTTTAGCGATCATTTTTCAGGTCTGAAGAGCTTTCCCTTGAGTGCTAGTCTCTGCAGAAAGAAGCAGTGACTGGATGCTTTTATGCATTTGTCTTGCAGGGGACATGTGCCACCTTGCACTTTTCCAGATACAAGTCAAAGGAACCAGCTGGACAGTCCTTCCCTTCTCACCAACCACTTCAGCCCACTCCTCGGGTTTTACAGCAACAGGTACCATTCCTGCACTGCTGTAGCAGGGACTCTGTTGGTGTGTAGCTCTGAGGCAATGCAGGATAGTGCAGATGCTGCTCTTCCTGTGCAGTTTCTTCCCTCTGCTGTGGGAGGGGAGCAGGTCCTTTCCACAAGCTCAGAGGGCTCATCCTGGACACGGCCCACCTGCCCATCTGCAAATACCATCTGCAAAATGCTGCTTCTAGGTGAAATTCCTGCTCCACTTCCCCTCAGTTCCCCTCCCTACCAACTCCAGCTACTTTATCACTTTTCTTTGCAATCAACTCTTCTGCAGCTCAGGAAAAAATTGCCTCCCTTCACCCTCCCTTCCACTCCCCCCTCTCCCTTCCAGCAGCGATGCCATCCGCCCTCCCATCACAGTGATTTGCTGACCCTGTCACACAAATTAAAAAGAAATAAAATCTCTGGGACAGCAGAAACGGTGCTTAGGTGACAGGGAGAAGGAGGATTTGGGGGAGGTAGGAGGAGGAAAGAGAAAAGGGGGAAAAAAAGTATTTGATTTAAGAAACTTAATTTGAATAAGCCCCTCCTGCCGCTCCTCCTCATTGGTTTCCTTCTTTTCCTCCATATTAATGAGACTAGCCAAGGAAAAGCTATTGGTTCCATATCCCCTTTCCTCTCCTCAGGCACTTGGGGGAGGAGGTGTTTGCATTTCTCCGCAGGACCAGCTCGCTTTGCAGAGCATTGTCTGGGTACGAGAATCACACACACACACATACAGAAATACAGGGGCGAGCACACCCGAGCCTTGACTCGCAGGCAGAGCATTCGAGCCAGCCTGGATACCCTCCTCCTCCCCCGCCCCACCCTCTAATTCCCGAGCACGAATAACCCCCACTAAATTAAAAAAAAAAAAAAAAAAGGCAGGAAAAAAAAAGAGAAAAAGAAAACAAGAGGAAAAAAAAAGTTTGCAAATCTCCTGCCTCCCTCCTTGCTGTTTTTTTTTTTTTGGTTGGTTGGTTGGTTTTTTCTGTGGGTTTTTTCTTTTTTTTTTTTTTTTGATTTGGCGATGGCAAATTCCTTCACGGCCAGGATCTGGCCCATCCCCTGAGCAAAGGCAGCCTGGACATGACCAGCAGGCGAGGGAGGAGGAATTTTGATTCCCTTCGGAGGCACCGACCCCTCCTCCGCCTGCTACTAACCAGGCGGGGGGAGCCCGGCTCCGGCCGCTCACTCCCACCGCGGGCAGCCGGGGCTGGCCAGGTTCCACCGGGGAACTGCTCCGTGTCCCCCCCGCCTCTGGCTCCGACCCCACCGGCACCCGCCCCGCCCCGCCACGGCGAGGATGCAGCATCTCCAGCGCCGGGACGAATCCCTGATGCAATGGTAAGTCTTTTCCTCCGGCTTCTTTCCCCTCCTCGACCGCCATCCGGGGTGGCACCGCTCCGCCCCCCCCCGGCACGGGCTGGGGACCGAGGGCAGCGGCAGCCGGCCCGATACCGGGGATGCCAAAGCGCCGCGATTGCAGCCGGTGAGGAAAAAGGAACCGCCGGCTTGTTTTGGAGTGACATTGATTTACCGTCTCTTCCCCAGGTCCTTGGAATACTTTTTTTTTTTGGGGGGGGGGGGCGGCGGGGAGGAACTGCATGCAGGCTTTCTGCCTTCAGCCAGAACTGCAGGCTCCTGAGGATGCGTCCGTGAGGCAGATTTGATTCTTTTCGAACAAATAAATCTCCCTTTGCAAGTGGTGTCAGGTTAACATGCTCGGTATGGGAATCACGTCTGTTTTTAACACAATATGGCTGGTAAATAAAACCTGATTGTTAACAGCCCCGGTGCTGCTGTTGACATTTTCGAGCTCAAGGCTCCCTTTGCAGTTCTGCATCTTCACCTGCCGCAGAAACTCTGATTCACCCTTCCAGCAGTGCACCAGGACTTCTCTATTTTTACTGTGGGGTAGTAGTAAAAATTGCTGTTAACGTGCCTTTGACCTCTGCTTCTGTGCCTCCGTGCACTTTCCCTTATCAGTATTTGAACAGCTGGTTCTAATAATACCATCTTTATGCAAAGCACATCTTAAGTCAGAGGGAGAGCATACAGGACAGACTCTTTACCACTGTGCTGTGATTTTAACGCGTGAACAGTTCAGGTATGTATTGGAATCTGAAGAGTTTACAGCCAGGGAGAGAAAGATAATGCGGCATGCTGTTCAGGACTGGAAAATGCATGGAAAAAAAAAAAAAAAGGACATAGGTTTGTTTAGTAATATACCAGTGTCTGTGGCTAGATGATCATTCGACTTATACAGAAGCAGGTCTGGAAGAACTCCCTGGAAGTCAGTGGCTTTCCTCTGCATCTAATCTGCTGCTAAACAGAATGTGGCTTTTAGCTTGAAGAATATATTGGGGTAGCACTGGAGGTAATTCTAATAACACTAAAAAATATTAACAAAAATGTATAAGGCAGCAGAGTGACCTGATTCCTTCCTAGGGTATTATGGATTACCATCCGTCTTGTGTATGTTAATTACGGTGCAAGCGTTGGACTGATATGGCAGCATGCAATGTAACTGAAGTGTTGGTTTGGTTTTTTTTAATCTGTTGGAGTCAAAAAACAACAAACGGATTTTCATTTTTGTTATTTGGGTATACAGCCATCTCGCTTCTCTGTTCAACCTATGCAACACTGGCCAGGTACTGTGAGGAAACGTTTCCATGGCTAGCACATGCTAATCAAGGGGAATGTAGGATTACTTAAGGTTACTGTCAGTGATAACATGAAGGCAAACTCCTTCAAGTGGCGTTGGTATAGCTACAGAGAAAGAACGCTTTATACAAATGTCTGTATTTGGCTACAGCAAAACACAGTGGAGCTGTCTTGAAAGAAGTTGTTCGATAGGATGGGTAAGGCAACACTGGTCCAATTTGATGGATAATTAAGGAATGCTATTCAGTGCAATAATGGGAGTTGGATTAAAGTTGTTGTCTCTGCTTGTGTCTCAGTTACGGTTCTGGGTTATGGTCTTCTAGATTTTTTCCCTGGTTTCTATGTGCTGAGGGCAATGGTTGCTGTTTTGTTCGTTCAGGACAGCTACAATTGATCCGTTATTGTACTGGCAATCTATCTCAGACATCGCGGAGTGGAAGGTTTCTGTTGTTTTGTTTTCTCCAGTCAAAGGCATGTGTGCAATGACTGGAAGGATAACCATTGGCACTGAACAGACTCCAAGGTCACGGGGGGCTTTATGTGATAAATACGTATATTTATCTTTACACAGGGAAGTAGCTTTGTGATCACTCCTTGGCTTTAGCCTTCCATCATTTGTTGGGGTCCGTGGAAAAAAACCCAGGAGGGCTCCTTCCTCCCTGTAGATTTAAGATGTCTGCTGTTTTTGTGGTGGTGCCACAGCTGCATGTAATTCTCAAGATCTGCTGTTGTCGATGTATATGTGACGCTTATAAACATGAAGGCAGAAGCTTTTGTTGTGGGATGCTACCAGGGAGAGAAAAACAGAGATTTCTGAGATTGTGGGCTGCGCTGTTGATCACATTCAGACCTTTGTTCATCACATCTCTCTTCATTTGGCTGACTGAGCCGGCATCCTGGAGATGTTTTTTCTGGGGTTGAGTTCCATATGTGCCTACGCCTTTGATAAGTTGAGACCCATGTCCCCAAGCTGATTCATTTCAACGTAGCAGATTTTGTTTTCCTTTCCTTCCTTCTGAGCACACTTAGTACAAACAGTCTAATTCCTAAATTAGCTTAGATTATCTTTTAATGAAACCAGAGTATTTGAGTTAAGAAGCACTGAGAAAAAGTAAAGTCAGGACAGGATCATGCTGTAACTCATATCTGATGGAAAGACCTGCAGAAATATCAGGTCTTACAGTTAGTCCTGATTTAACAGTGAAGTTATTTATTTGCCACAATTCTCAGGAGAGGTAAACTGATATCAGGATACAGAAGTCAGTGGCGATACTGAATTTTATTTCACCCCATGACTTGGCCCAGAGAGTGCAACCTCAACCTTGAAGTCAGCAAAGTGTATTTTCATGTTGGCTTGTGTTCCTTTGTTTCCATTCCCTGTTCTCCTTTCACATCCAGCCATCCTATATCACCTGTGAAGGCAGTGGGGGCAGTATTCGGTACACACTGCAGGCAACAGGATTTTGGAGCGAGTTTTCCACACCAGCGCAGAAGTGGAATAACTCTACTGAAAAACATGTAAATGCTCCGGTCAGGATGTCCCTCTTTTTTTCCTATGCACAACTTTAAAGTCATCTTTGCTGATAATGTATCATCAGGGATAGCTGTAACAACTCTGTTTCAGTGTACTCCTGCTATCCAATACATAGAGCATCTCTTGATGAGATACTTTTCCCGTTCTCTCGGTGCTGAACTTGTTCTGTTCTTAAGAAATGTTTTGCATACAGAAAGGTATTTGGTAGTTTTCCACAATGCTAACAAGTACTAGAATTCCCGTGGCTGTTGAAATGCTGTTTGGATTGTAATTGAGTGAGCACAAATATATGGGAAGAAAGGCAGACTTTTCTGCAGTGTGCTTTACAGCAGGATGTCCAGTCCTCAACCCATTCCTTTGCTTGTGCTTTATTCTCTGACTACCTTTTGCTCTCTCCATTTATTGATCTGTCTTCTTAGGTGTGAACTTTTATCTCCACAAGACAAACTAGGAACTCATGTAAAACAAGCCAGATTGTTCAAGTCTTGTTTATGCAATTCACTGTAGTTCATTGATTGTATCCCCATGTGAGCTGATGGGCTGATCTGTAGAGTAGCCAGATTAATAATTTCAGGGTAGAACTTCTTAAGAGGTGCTAAATGATTTCATCTCCTGAAGAAAAAGTAGAAGCATCGTCACACAGAGCATTTGAAGCTAACATGGCTGTTGTGCTGAGGAATATTCTCTTGGAAAGATTCCTGCAGAAATACACAGATGCTGTTGCGGGGACTCTTGTTTGTTGCTCTGATTCTATGCTACTGTTGAATCCAAATTCTTTGGAGATAGTTATTCCATGAAATGAGCTGTTTTGCAATTGACATTAGAGTTTACCTGCCCTGAAGTCATCCTGACAGTCTCATTCCTGCTCATTCAGGTGTCACATTTTACTCTTGGATGCCTTAAGGTAGGACTATGCTCTGAAACTGCTCTGATCTATTTATTTTGACAGATTCTTTTAAAAAAGATTTTTAAAAGGTGTGAAAACCTCTGCTTAATACACTGCTTAAAGCAAGAGCACTCCCCTCCCCCAATAAATTAACTCAATAATTCAAATTTTTGTTTGCGTAACTCATAATTCACCCTAACACTGACAGAAAAGGGGATAAATATTTATATGGTCTATTTCTTCTTCTCTTAATAGTAGTTATGGCAATAGCAATAATTGTAATTGCTTTTATAACACATTGGGAATATTGACATATAAGAGCTCCTTACTGAACATACAACATTAAACTTCTGCCACATATGTTTGCAGGTTTGTCTGTCTACTGTTGAGGCATTTTGCAAAAAGCCTCAATCACAATGGCTTTTGCACGCCATTAGGGATGACTGGGTCACCATTGCTGAGGAGCTGCAAATGGAAGGATAATTATAGTCCGTTATCTATGATTTGTTGGGCCTGCTAAATGGAGCTGAGGGTTAGGGCAGGAAAACCCTTTTAATCTGCATGGTGGGTTAATAGCCTAGATTTTTAATTTTCACTCTTTCGTTTCTCAGAATGAGGCAAGTTTTGCTACTTTCTTTTCCTGCAAGGAACGGAATATTGTCCTATCTGATTGGGTGGGGATTCTTAAGGAAAAATGAATTATTGAAGGGAAATGTGACAGAATCAAGTTCTTCTTTTGCAGGGAGTAGATGTATCATTATGTCCATCCAATTAGGGGGTGGAGGAGGTATAATCTTCCTCCTTCTCAGGGTGAAGACTCGGCCCCAAAGCATCCCCTGGCAAAACTATCATTCATTTCATGTGCAGGAAAGCTTTCTCGATCAGAAGTGTTTGGCAGCCTGGATGACATTCATCTACTCCCACTTAAGCATCTGAAAACTAGATGGTCACAACCAAGCTAATCACTCCAATTCACTACATTATAAGTGGGGAGGGTGGTTCATATCATCCTGAAGTGGGTCAGATGAATCACCCTATGGATGTTCTTGCAGCAGCTGGCTCAGAGTTACACATCCAAAATCAGTGAGATTAATCCTTCCATGATATCTCAGAGATATCCCAGTGAAGTGTAATTCCTCTCTTACTCCCATCTTTGCTCAGAGGGAAGACTGCTAATTTTTTGCTAGCTCATAGCAATAGAAGATTGGGGTAGATATTAAGTTTTCTGAAAAGCCCAAGCCTGCTATGGTGGCCCCCACATCTTCCTCACCCACATCTTCCTTTTATTCAACCAATAACAGACTCAACCTGTCCCTTGCAGGGAGAATTCATGCCACGTGTACCGGGCAATGTCCTATCTGTCTTTCTATTAATTTATTTATTAATTATTCATTGTTTATTTTACATCTCAGAGGTTTCCTCAGTGTACCAACACTTTCTGTCTTCAGAGCATGTCCAATTACTAAGAGGGTTTACCAACTGAAGCTTGTATGTAATTTTGTGAACAGGTGGGGATACATCAACAGAGGGACACAGCTAGGATGGCTATATGATTTTCAGTGGGCATATGCAAACTTACTCTGCCTGCTCTCTGAGCCAGCGAGAAGCCGTGCGACGCTTCAAGCCTCATCTAATATACCCAACTTGTGAATAGCTCCACTGTACGTTGCAAGAAGATAGAGATGAATGCTGACCAGACCTCATTAGCTTAGGGTTGGCACCTTGTGAAATACATTTTGACCAGCTTGGAGCACTTGACATGCTTAGAATTATGTGACCTAAAAGCCATCTTTTTGCCATAAATCAATAGCTCAATGTTTTCTTATTATAATGCATCCACCCTTTATCCTTACAAAATCCCCTAGTCAGTTGACAAATGGATTTAACTAACACTTTCCTCAACTATGGCCTTTAAAAATATTTACTGTAATCCAAATAATGAAAAAAAAAATATACATGAACGTCTCAGAACACACTGATATGTAGACGGGAATTAATGTTGTGGTAGTAAGAGCTACACTTCTCCATGGCAGAAAGAAATTATATTTACTTGGAAAGGGAGTTTAAAATAGCTAAGATATCCTTAGCTTTTTTAAATAATTCCTTTTCCCGGAATGGTAAGACTTTATTAAGTCATAACATTTCTGTTTCTGCTCTTACTGTCACACTTTTGAAGTAAGTTTATAGAAGTTTTATTTCTAGCAAAAATATAAAATGGCACATTCACAGTCATAAGTAAAAAGCATTTCCTTTTAAAAAGCAACTTTTGTAATAATGATATTTTTATACGTATCTAAATTCTTAAATTTATGTAAGTAGTACCAAAAGCCAACCATGAGTTTGGCTTACATATCTAAGATTTCGGACATAAAACAGAACTTTCTCTCTTAGACTTGGCCTAGAAACAAATTATGTAAAGAAGGCAGCACAAATGCATTATATAAAGGCCCAAGTTAAAGTTAGTAAAGTTACTCATTTCCTGTGTTTTAGAGAGCTGGATCTTTGGATTTCTTCCAGGAGTTTCGTGCTCTAACTGAAGATGCAGAGGAGATGAGAGAGCATCAGAAATACCGCAGATGCTTAAACTCTTCATGACTAAGGCTGTGAATGTGTCACAGCTGTCACTGGAGCCTTGGATGCCACAATCCACATGCATTCATTCGACTTGCATAAAGTTTGACAGCTTGGATGGTGTTTTTGTGCTCATGAATGGGTTAGTTAGCTGAGATGATTATGTACAGTGGGTGAACAGCTGGAACAAACTTCATTAGAGAATGGTACTTGGTGACTGCAGAGGAGAGAGCAGTATGAAAAGCCATTATTAGCCATGTTGAAGTTGCCTTTTCACAGCGTTCAAGTCTCTGGACACTGCTCTATATTCTCTAGCTTTTTGTTCTCTGACTTGCTCTTCGTACCACAGCTGGATGTAGTAATGATGGCCATGGAAAAGAGCCTTCAGAGACTACCAAAGTCTGAATGTTATTCAGAAGAGGAGAAGAAATGAATGCCACAGCCTTTTTAGTTCCCCCAGCAAGTGTACTCCTGACAGATTTTCACCTCTGGTATTCAACTCGTTCCTTTTTCTCTGTGTGGAAGACTTGCAGGTCTATTTTGCTAAGATAGTTTCTATCATGCTGGCCAGAAATGGGATTCAGCTCGCAGATTAAGACATCTAAAGATAGCTGTGTGTTTTGAACTGTCTACCTGTATCTAAGTACATGAGAACCTGTTATAGTAAAAGGAGGTCTGGGACATGGTTCAGTCACCTAAACATAAGTATTAAGTGCCATCTGAGATCCTCTGGAGTATCTAACATCCATTAGGGATCTGTAGGTATGATGTTTATCTACACCACATCTTGTAGCCTTTGTTAGAGGGCAGGTAAAATACCTTGGGGTAATGGTGACACGAAACACCAGCATATAGGCTACTGATTCCAGCTGCAGGCCACTGCCTAGTCAATGTAGATAAATATAGGTATCTACTACAGACTGAGCTCTGTAACTCATTAGGCTGAAAAATCTTCAATAAACGCCACTGAGATGGTTTAATCTGCAGTCTGAATCCTGTCCTGGGTTTCTGATACCTCCTGATGGTTTAGAATGAGACTCATCAAATCTTGGCCTCGGTGCTCTTACCACACATGCAGAGTTCAGTTGATATTCATATACTGTCACACAGGGCTTGGAAGTACTCTTTCGTATTGCCATCTTGGGATATCACAGTTAAGATTCTGTGCCACAAAAGAATGACTACATTTCAGGTATATCTACTTAGCTCCAAATTGTTCCTGGAATTATTTTCCCTGAGACAATCTTGAGACTGCATTTGCCTTTCTACAGATTCAACTACCGCAGGCAGCTCCTGGTCATCCTGTGATTGAATAATCCAGAAGGTGCTTTCCTGCCTGTATAATTTATGACTTATTCCCAGCCTATGCTTCATCTTTTAGTGTGTTGCCTTTTACAGCTCACTAGTCCATGCTGGCTCTGTCCTGTTACCTCCCTTCATCTGTGCATCATCACTGTCCTGATATCAAGCAGAGAAAAAGGTCAATCCACAGCAGCTGTACTGGGGTCATACCTATGGTCTTGTTTTATTTTTCCTATGACAGCTTGACTGAATATTCTCACTTTATCCTGACACTTCTGGCTATCCAAGACACAGCTCTTCCGTTGCCCAGCTTTCTCTCCCCTGTTACTTCTAGATCCTTTGCATATTCATGATTCACCACCTTCAGCCTGGAGTTTTTCATTGTGACTTCTTTTTCCAGCTTCCTTGAAATGTCGGTGCCCTGAATTTTTTGCATCTTTCATGGAAAAAGACCTTTCTGTCCAAGTTCCCAATCTCCTTAGTGCTGTTGACTTTTCTACCTGTTTGCTACCCGGTTGTTTTAGTTTCTCTGAACTCTCCTGTCTGAAATGAAGGCAGGAGGCAGCTGAGGCAGCTACACGCCTACTTTGGTGAAGGTTTGTATTGCTTTTCTTTGCTTTCTTTTTTCTGGCGTGTTCTCTGTCTCCAGAACACATGGAGCTGGGTCCAAAGTGATTAAAGCAAAACCTGACCTCTTTAAAGCAAAATATTTTAAAGCACCAGGCTTTAATATTATTCTGGTAGACTCAGCTTCCTCAGGCTCTTCTAGGCAGTTCTGTGTGCATCTGTTTGGAAAACCTCTCATATGTGTCCCTGAAAGAAAAAGGTTTTTTTAACTTTTCAAGATCCATTTTATCTGTAGCTTCCTGATCTGTCACAATAAGCCTTACATCTTCCTAGCAGAAACAGTAAAGGATCCTCCAAACTAAGAACCTCCCTTTTGACTTTATTGTCTTGATTTTTATTTCTTTCTTCTGATAGACTATTAAACTGACCTCTTGTCTTCCTTCCTACTCTCCCTGCTGAGTAACAAGGGCATCGTTTAGCTTCTCTACTCTTCCCAAAGAGCTTCTGAGACAAACCTCAATAAGAAGATAATGCATATTTTGCAGCAGTTCCATGTACACCACTACTGCATTATGCACTACGATGGATGTGACCCATTGTCAAATCTATGCACAGCCACAAAAAACTTTAGTGTGTGACATGCCATTAAGAGCATGGGTGTGAAGGTAACAATGTGATAGCTCAACCACACAACTTAGATGAGATAGATAATTTGTAACACACAGCTATTTTCTTAAAAGGTGAAAAGGAAGCTCACCTGAACATTAACATGCCATTCATTTCTTCACTGACTGGAGGAACTCTCACCTGATATTCTGCTTAATGAACCGATAGACAGTTCCATACTGCATGTCATATAGTGAAATGTCAAAATTTAAAAATCCTCTCTTTAAATCAGAGATTTTCTGATTTTTCAGACAATCATATATAATTTTACATAATTTCCCTTTTGCTTCTCTTATGAGTACTTTCTTTAAATATACAACATTTTTGTGTTTGCAGATTTCTGGGTGACAGTAAATGGCTGTTTATTATATGCTGCCTTTGTAGGCAGTGGAGTCCAGCTGTAAATCCTTTTGATTCCAAAGTAGGTTTCTAAAATAATTAATGTGAATTGGACATCCTTTTTACCTCCATTAACTATGTGGGGACACTGGGCAGCGAGTACTGTGGAAGAGCCAGGTAAGCCAGACAAGCTGATCTAAAAAAATTAAATGAGATCTACCCATTTCTTCTAAATTGTCCAGATTGAAAAGAATATGCAGGCGTGTCTGACTGCATGTCCAAGCTACTCCATACCACTCTCTTGAGTAGCATGTTCAAACTTGCATTTTTTAAATCAGCTTTGAGAGCTTTAACCCAAAATGTTACAGCTTGTGATTCATGGGCTGGTTCCAACCTGCAAATTTTTTCTACGCTTTCTCCTGCGTCCTTGTGATTTCTAAATTGCACCCTAGTGTGCTACTCCTGTGTGACTCTGAAAAATCACCAGTTGTTGTGCCTCAGTATATATATTTAGCCTGCAACAGGTAAAACATCAGACCAGAGATCATAACCTGTACTACAGAAAACACTGTGCATTTGTATCAGGAATGACAAAGAAGACGACAGACTTGAAGATGGCTGAGCCTATCTTGCTGTTTCACATCTCTGCAACTGCCCTCGAGATATAGTAATCTCCATCTTTCCTCAAAATGCATCTTGAGACTTAGCTTCCTTGGCTGGTGGAGCAACGTAGATCAGAATGCTGTCCCGTCATTCTCCTGTCCTCGTTTTCGACACTTCTAGACATTATATTAACCTTTGTGGCATTTTATTTCTCCTCTAAGATCAAGAAAGTTAAGAAAAATGACTGATGTAAAGGAACATGAGGAAAGAACAAAATCTAACATGCTTTAAATCGAGCAGGTAGTAGTGACGTCATCTGAAGCTGACCTTAGCCTTCAACAAAGAGCTAGTCTCTAAAAAGATATAAACTCCTCCATACTCAGCAAAACGAACCATACTGATTTTCTAGGCCATTTAATAATCAAATCAGCAAAAGAGAAAACTAATGCACATTCCTCCAAGTACTTCCTGCTCCCCTATGTGCCACGCTTGTCCAGTACCCTTTTTGCTATCTGCCCTCTTTGTTCAATTGGGATTCAAGCTCTTCTTACCAATACCATGACTTCATCCAACATTAAGATGAGATCCATGGCTGTCAGCTCTGTATTTTCATGCCTGGCTTTACAAAATGTTCTATATGATTCCACACCTTATTCTTTATCGTCTATATCAGCAGATTGTTGTCTTTTATTACTGATAAATAATAATATAAAGCAGGAGAAATATTTGTGACTTATACTTTGCTCCACCTGTTGTTCAGCATTTTTCCCTCTTAGTTTCCTATGAGCAATTTTTTTGCAATGAACTAAGGTAAGAAACCACTGTTAGTGTCAGCGTTGTTGAAATATTTGTCCAAAAGATTCTTCCTGCTTGTTGCATCCTGACCTTATTACAATATCATTGAATCAACAAGGGATGACCTTGATTTCTTAATATGTCTCTCAGCAAATATTCTCCCAATGTTCTTTGAATTCTTTTAAAATAAATCACTTGAATCATTCTATATATTGAAACTTGTTGCTCGTTTAGGGATTTCTTCAACGTGTTGCTCCAATAGCAAAGAAGCTCCATTGCAAAAACACAACACCCTGCATAAGGCACCTAGAGAACTTACAGTTTAAATAGATTTCTACAATATATCTGCATCTGAGATACACCTAAGGAGCATAAGAATATAAGATTCAGTTCATTTTTCCCTGAAGCAGTAATTTAAAATAAATCAGAAGACTTGTGCCTCAAAATGGCCTTTTTTCCCATTGTCCATTAAGGGAGTCTGGGTTGATTTCTTATCTATAAATATCCACAAAGTATATGCCTGAAGTTACTGGAGGGAAATCCACTTCAATTTGCATAAAGATATATAGAAAATTTGAAGAAAAGCTAACAGTTGAGTAAAATTTTTCCATGGTTTCATATACTGCTGCTGTCACAATACTCTTTTAACTCTCCTCATGGATTTACAAAAATAGGGTTAATAGATTTAAAGTAAAAATAAAAAAATAAAAAAAATATATATTTATTTCATATATTTATAGAATTTAAAAGTGAATGCTTACTCTTCTCTCAAAGGATTTCTTAAAGGTATCACTGTCATTATCTTAATTTAGTACTTAATGTAGAATGATCTGTGGAAAACTCATAACCTCAGAGCTCTTATGTGCTCAGAGAAGCATTGTCTCATTGCCAAACATTTAACAATTTCTTATGTTTTGCAATTCACCTTTTCATTTTATCATATGTAATGACAGAAATTTCTGTTCTTTTTCTGAGATAAATCTTCCTTGATGTGGAAGAAGCTGCTTTCAGTAAGATCTGTTCAGCAATGGTGCATTTGCTTGACTCAGCACTGGCATGAATACCAATTAGACTGGAAATGGTTAGGAAAACTGATAATCATTTACTCTGCTGTCATGGGGGAAAAACAAGAAGAATCTGCAGTAACCTGGGGGAATCTGATTTCCAAATAAGTTATTGTCTATGCAACATTGATAAATAAGATATTTAACAAATGAAGGCCAATACCACGATTGGAAACAATGCTCAGGGAAAATCATGGCCCAGAGACTGTTCTCATAGGCAGTTTGGATGAGACCATTTTAATCTGTGGTAAAGCAGTTTAGCAAACGTGATGACTTGTTACTTGACCTCAAGATAAGGAAAGGGTCCTAGACTTGATGTATTTAGCAACGCAGTTGTAAAATTAAAGTCCATTTATCTTCCTTGCCCCCGCTGTGAAACAACCATTGGCTACTCAGTTAGCTTCCTTACGCTCCTTCATATTCACAAACAAGTGGCTGACAATACATTTCTGATATGAAGGTGGGTCATGAATTTAACATAAAAGCAAAGGCTCCTGGCTGGCTGGACAGATAGATTTTTACCTTGGTAGAGGATTGCTCAGTGGTTATTGAATTGTTGCCATTGACAGATGGATTCAATGTGGTCCAGCTGTTTACTTGGACAGAACAGCTTTGCTTTTAGACCTTTTAAGCATTTTTGGTCTAGAGGCCACACAAAGGAGAGTTACAGAGAGCCAGATTATGCTTTTACACAAGGGGAAGGGAAATATAAGACTAGAGACTGCAAGAAGCTAGGGACACACCAGAAATAAACTTGTCTATAGGGAGATGTTCTGGTTCTTGGATAAACATAACAATACATAAGCTCTTCTGGCACTGCCAAGGAATCTTAGGAAGTGTGATCTGGCATGGACACATGTCAGTGGTAATGAGAAAGCATTTGCAAAGCTCAAGTGCTCTGAAATGGTTTTATATTAGTGGAGTCTTTCCACATATTCGATTTGACTCATTGTCTGTAAGTCTTTCCTGAGACCTCAGTGATTAAAACAAATAATCCTGTTCCTTAGTTGACACCCATTATAAGCGATGTCGCTTTTCAATGAATTTATGATTTGCTACTTAGTCTGCAGTAGAACTGGTGACAGGGGATATGTGCATGTATGTTCCTGTTTGAATGTGTTTCAGCAGAATACATTGTTTATCAAGCCCTTTGGGATACAAAGGACTCTACCACTGTGAACAGCATTGGCTGTGCCAATGCTGAGAAGTTAAATACCACCAGAGAACATCCTGGACCTCTGGAATTTGGTCACTAAACTAATATTAAATTATTACTAAATTAATGTAAATTATTTGCATTGCATGTTGAATGGGTTTGCATACAGATTTACTGAGATTCTTATTTACAATGCCTGGACGTAGTTCAGAGATTGTCAAAGTTGATACATCATTCCCAATAGGTAGTTTGCAGAAGGCCACTCTGCTTGAAGGGGCTAAAGAGATTAATGCAAAAAAAGCATACATCTAAATTATTGCGGGGGAGTGCAGGGGGAGAAGGGAAGGTGAAGTATGTCTGAAAACACCACCACGAGTGAACAGACAGAAAAATTTCTGTCCTGTGCCTCCCACACTCCCTAGCTACAGATCTATTCTAGGTCTTCTGGCAGTGCTGTTAGACTGTAGAGGGGAGTATCCTAAGGCAAAATCCTTTGGCTTAGTCATGAATCTATGCTTGGATATCTCATGTTGTGGCAAGTTTGGACTATGGCTTTTCTGGAGCATCAGAGTTCAATCTCCACATGAAGTAAGAATTCAGCTGAGACAGAGCAGGATAGGTCTCCCTTGGTGGGCAAACCTGATTTCCCAGAGTTGGAAAGTGTGTGGAAGAGAGAGTTGGCTGCACATCAGAGAGTCTGTATACTCGCAGATTCCTAGGAAGTCGTTTCCTTAGTGACAATAACAACAAGAACAATTTTAAAATATTTTCTTTACATCTCTTTTTAGTGTTTTAGATAAGTTCAGAAGTCAAAGAGTACAACTGGTACTTCCCAGCAGAAAGGGGCTTTTTGGTGTTTTTTCTTTTCTCTTCTCTTTCGTAGCTCACACTGACACATACGAATTCTTGTTTATAATACGGATCTGTATATCTTAATACTCTTGGCATTTTTAAATCCACAGACACCGTGGGAGCTGAAAGAACAGATCTTGCAGGATTTTTAATGTGTCTTGTAAATGGTAGCAAGTTGGGAGGTTATCTCTGTAACGTGAGTGCTGTGGGCCATGTAGTGTAGACACACCTTAAAGCATACCTAGCTCCAATGAGAAGGTACTCACCAACTCACAAATCTAGGCTTATAACAGGAAGGAGTAGGAAACTGAAATAGAAAAAACCAGCAGAAAATAGTGTTTAAGAAACAAATCTTGACATAAGCCAGCAGCCTCCATATTTGCCACTCTACACAGTAGATTTTGAAGACAAGTTATGCAGCCTGATTTGGGCGAAAAAAGAAATTAGCTGCAGAATGGGACTGCTCTAGCAACAAGACTAATTTTTTTTGGTTTAGGGTTTCCTGAGGAAACCCTGTAGAATGAATACCCACTCTGCTTTCTGACAATTAAAGACCCTGGGCACAACCAGAGGAGTTTAACTTTTCTTTTTCCAGGAAAACAATACTGACAGAAACTGGCACAAAAATGTATAGATTGGAAGCAGGGAGAACTTTCAGAGGTCACAAGGTGGTAGTGAAACAGAGGTATAACAAGGAAAAAAGTGAAAAGTGAAAGGACTTATGAGCTATGACAGAAGGAATTCCTAAGAAGTGAAACCATAAAGATGGTACTAAAGAGCAAACTCTATTAGTATGCCTGAATTAAGAGTGCAGTTAATATAGGCTTCCTCTTTAACTAAACAGGAGAGACAGGCATCTGCAAAGAGTGACTGAAGTCAAAATATGATTCATGCAATGGAGGTGTCCGGCTCTTTTTATTAACAGTAGAAAGGGTTTAAAATATCTCTGCTTGTAATTTAAATTTTAATAATTAACTGGGGAGAACTCAAGCCCTGGTGACCACGAGCAGTACAGTCAGTTCACTAACACCACATGATACTTTCTTTGTTCAGGACATCACATAATTATAAATAAAATTCAATGTCATGAGGAACTTTATTTTTCCTTACACAGTCAGGGAAGCAGGGCTTAAAATATTGTGTGTGTATGTGCATTTCCAAATGTGTTTCCAATTTCTGTTCAATTCTGACACAGTAAGTCATGAATAAATTATGAATTGTTACAAAGTAAATCAGAAATCATCATATGGAGTGTCTAAAGTAGCAAAATGGATTTAAAATAGTAATTAAAATATACATCCACTTAAAGTCTTTCTTAAATATCTTCTCCAGTTATCAAAAAGTATTTACAAACTATGTGTCCCAAACCAGTTATCATTGACCTTTCTTTTGGGAGATAAATCTAAAAATGAAAATGACAAACGGAAGTAGGATTTATGACTAAAATATGGATTGCACATTTGCTATATTAACACTTCAATTTGAACCATTAATTTAAATGAAAATCCCTGATAAATGAGCAGCAAGGTTAATTAAACTCAAAGTCCGGCTTTGGACTACTTGTGCTTATATCTACGTTTCTCACCAGTGGTTTGGAGCCAAATTTCGATCTCTAGTGAACTCTTCCTTGCTCTTATGCAACTACTTTTTTCAGTAACTCACCACTGTTAAGTGGTTCCAGCCTAGACTTGAATCTTTATTGGTTCCAGCCTAGACTTGAATCTTTATCCTTTCATCAAAACCCTGATCAGGGTTGACTCAGCTCTGAAATGCATGGGTGATAAAATCTAAGATCACAAACTGTGCACTGCATGTGTATGTTACATTAAACCACTCAGTAGCATCTAAGAAAATGGAAGTGATTTTTCTTAGCTTCAGCCTTCCAGGCTCTTTCGTGGGTGAATGTATTAGAGCAGAATACTAAATCAGGAATTAAAAGATTTACTAGGTTAAATCAAAGAAATCCCACATGGGATGCAAAATGATATGTTGGTTATGTATCAAGGAAGGGGGATGAAAAAAGAACCACAATAAGAGTTTAACAAATTAAACTGACAATGCACCATTTAATGTGCATGATAAGAATACATCGATTAAATGGCAAATGAAATAACAGGAGAATTTGCTGCATATTTTCTTACTGAAAAATATTTCTCATACGAAATTAGAATACATGCATTACTAAGACACATTTTCACCTGCTCTGTCAAGAGTGGTGGAATTAAACTACCAGTTGGTAGTTAAAATTATGAGTGTCAAGAGTGAGGAACAGTACATACAAGAAAAAGAAAAAAAAAAATCAAACAACCAAACAAAGCAGTTGTGTCATTTTAAGACCTTGGCTTTTTGAGTTCTGTAGTCTTAAGTCTATGCAACTACTGTGAAGTCCTTTAGCTGTCTGAAGACACCTCCACCTCCAGCCAACTCCACCATCTTGTCCCCACCTCTTGAATCTGCCAGCTGAGCTGCTTGCAAGAGCGCTCCCTAACCTGATTGTATCACATTGACCTTGGTTAGCAAAGCCTTATTATTTAAGCTAACCCAATTTATTTGGAGTCAATTGGGTTAGGAAATGCTCGTAGGATCAGCTCAGTGGGCAGATCAGAGGCAGCACAGCATGGATTAGCGTCTCTAAGCTGACTGGGAGTAATGTTCTTTTCAGCATGGTTACAGCTGGAGAGAGAGACGCCCACAGCCTAATGCAGGTGTCAAGAGCTGGCAGTTGTTCGAAGCAATCCTATTGGATTTATACATAACAGTGGGCATCTCTTTTCTACAGAGAGTCAGCAGAAGGAAAGAATTCACATATTTTCATGAAGAAACCTCAACTACCTTCCAGCTAATGCAAACAAGTTCTATTAACTTGGAAAATAGTTGAAAAGGAAAATATTGTGAAAGAGTAATACAGAGAATTTTGTGTTATGCCCTACATTGGTGATCAGTTGAGATGCAGCTGGTCCTCAGAGCTAAATCAATCCTATGTATATCTGCAATACTAAAACTAACTAGATATGAAGTACTGAATGCCCTCATTTCTCACACAAGTCACTCAGAGCAGAAATTGCTACTTATGCCTTCAGAAACGTGTGCCTTTCATTCACTTTATGGATTAATTGATATGCAAAATAGGAGTGGTAACCCTCATGCAAATATGCATTGTATTTCTTTGCAGGTAAAATTATTGAGATTGCCTTCTGGATGTTTTTACATATCTGAGCAAACTGGAGCATTTGGTTTGCTTTGGAAAACAGATTAAAAAGGCAGAGGAAAAAAAACACGTTAATTTCCATTTTAGAGACATGTTGATCTGTTTTAAAAGACAAGGAGTATGCTGGCCTTTTGGATTGGAGCTGTATGACTGACACTGCATAACATAATACTGTACTTAGGGTTTATTCACCTACTTATTTATGACCTCTAAGTCCTAATGTCCTGGGTTGGGTTGGGGTTTTTTGGGTTTTCTTGTTTTGGGGGTTTTTTGGTGTGTGTTTTTTTTGGTTTTTTTTTTTCAGAGTTGTTTTAATGTAATTCTGCATTATTTTGATTTAAAATTATGATTATTTTCATTACTGGCTTGCAGATAACATGGAATATCACCACTCCTTTGCAGAACATGAGCCAGAATTATTTCTGTAAAACCTGTAACTATTGCCCATCAAAGAAGATTTTGTGATCAGAACCGAGCAATGCCGGATGAAATTAAACAATCCAAAGGACATATAAATCCATGTCACAAAATTGTGTTTTCATCTATGTGGGAGACATGCACACACCCAAAATGGGCAAAATATTATTGGAAAAATTATTTTCTGCCTCACATGGTGTTTTCATTTTGTAGCTCTTCGTGAATAAAGCAGTCCTCGATAAAATATCCAATGCTTTAAGCATGTCTAATGGCAGCCAAGCTGTGCCCTGGAGAGTTCACTGCACTGTGACTGTGTGCCATCCTATTCAGGCTCCATCACAAAATTTATTCTGCTTGTCCAAAGCAGCCTCACTCTGTTCTGACTTCAGGTTATTAGACATTTTGTTTTATTTGCCGAGAGAGGATCGTTCTCTTCCTTTCCCTTATGTGTCCCTACCCTGGTCTCCCCAGTGAGTTACGCATTTCAGAACAACTTACAAACTCATCCAATGCTTCATTTATTCCAGCTGGAAACAAACTCTGGGGACAGAAGTGAACTCTGGGAGGTGATGAAAGAAATACCATAAAATGTGAATTCACCTATTCTACTGCATGTAGAGGAGATATATATTTTTTTTTCTGGTTTTTTTTTTTGGTTGTTTGTTTATTTGTTTTTTTTTGCCTGGTGCCTCAAACAAAATGCTGGTCTTTGCTGCAGAATACACTCCCAGGGGAGAGCAACAAAAGACCCTGAGATGTCAGTTCACCAGACAGGGCAGATCCAGAAGATAAATGTAAAGGTAACTCAGGAGTTATTACAAGTGTTACCATTGACTAGTTCTTAAGATTGCTTTCATGTTTAAAAACAAGGATGTCTTGGAGGTTATCAGGCTATTATCCAATGCACATATGAACCATTAAACTTTGTCCTGTGTTTTGCTAGCTGACTCTCACATACCACTGCTGGTCTCTCCTTTACTTTGTTCTCCTTGTCCGCCTTTAATTCTCTACCTAGTCCAGGATGAGGAAACCCAAGAAGGCTACTTGCATGTAGGTCCCATGTAGTCCCAACCATCTGCAGGCAAGAGGGTCATTAATAATGCAGCCTGCAGAAACAAGGGCTTTAGGACATCTTTATTTCTCTTAATAAATTGCATCCTTTGGAGGCTGCTGAAGTGGATCTCCCAGTGCTGCAGATCAATAAAGCTTTCTCAGGCTGCTTTTCTTTTTAAAACATTTTTGTGAAACGCTGACTAGGATCGGCAGATACTGTGTTTCTGTGAGAAACTAACCTATGAAGCCTACGGCAATGTTATTTTAGCTATTTTCAGATATTAAAATAAATCCTCTCCACAGAACATACAAGTAAATAGGGAATAGGGGAATAATGGAGAAATGCTGTATTTTACACTACAGTGAAACTGGGAAAACTTTGGCCAGAATTTTTTGACCTAATGAGTTTCCCAATGATCAAAGTTTCATCCCCAAAGTGCTTGAAGGGCACATGATGATCATCACCATGATAGAACCATGCCAGCACTTTAAGGCCACAGACTTTAGTTAGTTTGTTTTTTCAGCAAGTAGCCTACATAATCTTTGCTTTGTATGACTGCTCCACCTGTTTCTCAAGCCACAGTTTCTTCCGTGTCATTTCTTCTGAGCTTAAATAACATATTAAACTCCAGGTGGGTGCAAATGAAGACCTGAACAGAGTTTAGACTTGATCAAATGTGAGGAAATTAAAGGAAGGAAGCTTGATCAACAAGAAAAAAGACTTCTGTTACTGAACACTTCACATTATTTGACCTTAATTTACTGCCCAATATAAGATGCTACTGATCAGCTCAATGTAGCTTAGGCAACATTTTTTTGTTTGGGCTGAAATTTTTTATGCTGTGTGCCTGTCTCAAATTTTCTTTTCCTTTCCCTGACTCTTCCTCTCCTTCCTGATAGAAAATACAGAAAAATAGTGTGTAATTCACCTGATGCTTTGAGATACATAATTTAGGATGATCTAACTTGTGTCTCTACTGGCTATGCTAGCTATGTCTCAGTGACCAGATAAGGAATCAGTGGAAATTAGCTCTGTTTTAGAGGTATATGTTTTAATGAAATTACCCTCACCCGCATCCCTGAAAGATCACCCGTACACAAGAGGCATTTTCACTGTGTCTTTGAAACATGAGTCAACCTATTTAAAACTGAGCAGTGGGCATTTTGGAGATGAGGGGTATTTCAGCCTGATTGAATTTACATCCTTATATCCTACGGTTTACTGGTATGCAAGAAAATAAAATGTCAAAGCTATTCAATGGAAAAACATTTCAGTTGTCTTCTGGACCACATGGAATATTCCAGTTCCGCTTAATTTCTAAAGGAAAATGTGAATCATACCAAGTTCAGTTACATCTGATCTTATGACCATTCTGACAATTTGTAAACTTAATCAACACACACAGCGTAACATCCATAATCAGGGTTTTCAGCTTTCACTGCAACAGCTGCATTCAATATAGTACATTAATCCACTTTTTAATAATGCCATTGACTCCTCTTCATGCAGCTTCCATATATCAGAAAAATTCTGATGTAGTAAATTTGAATTCCACACAAATAAAACTAGTTCTATAATGGATCCAACCATTCTCTTCTAGTTGTGTTTTGGTGGGGTTTTTTTGGTTTTGGATTGTTTTTTGACACCCTTTTGAATTAATACAAGAGAATATGTCATATCTTGTCCAACAAATTTTGCATGTATGTGCATGCGTATGTTTATATTAAACTGGTTTGGTCCTGAGTTGTTCAAACCTTCATAGGTATTCCACAAGGGCCATATTCTGCCACCTTATAGGGCAGCTATAGGTTCACCCATAGGGCATCATAGGGCCAGTTTATCTTCTCCAATTGTCACATGGAAATCCATGAGCAGATCATAAAGATGAATATAGAAATCTTGGGCTTTAATCACAGGTTGAGAAGGTGATTACACAGTAGTGAATTGCTTCCATTCATTTATATTTACCTTTTTTCTGGAAGGACAGTTGTAGTGTTGGTTTATTCAGAACAATAGTGAAGCAGTGGTGTGTGAATCAAGATGAATATTTCCATTATCTAGATTTTAGTTTTTTAAAAAGTCATGCCCATAAGAATCTTCAGTGCTATAAGCCATGGATATTCACACCTTTGTAAGGCCCTGGGCACTCTGAAATGTGACCTCAACTAAGACGTTGTAAGTGCTCTGAACCATGGCTTGGGAAATCAGTTTTACAGCACAGAATAATTTTGCAATGCTACCTAAGATATTAGGATTTCCAGCTTTTTAAAGAGACAAACTATCTAGAGACAAGCTAAGGCAAAGGGATGAAAAGGTTGGGATTACCTGCAACTTTCTCCTCTTTGTGTCATCTGAAGTGTCCTTGCTTCGTGAGACAGAGTGCAAAGGCCTTTGTACTTTGTGAAGATAAAAGAAGAATCCCACAACATTTTCTCTAGACTCAGTTTCATTTCCTGCTGTGCTAGGCCAAAGGAAAGACTTGAACTGCCCTTTGTGTGAGTAGAAGCTTTACTTCTGAGACCTGAATGCCTCCTGTCTGTCCATGTGTCTAAGCTACAATCGCACTCCTCACCTGCTAGCGGGAAAAGCTCAGCTGCCTTCACTGCCTCTGGATTAGTGGGAGCAGGAAAGGCCAAGAACACATTGTAGTTTTGTCATTGCAGTTTTCTCTTGAGACTCAAGTTCACTGGATGGAAATCAGCTCTGAGTCAAAGGCCATGTGATTGTGAATATATACCTATTAGCACCGAAAAAATCAGTGTGTCAGAGAAAGTTGTTTACAAAATATTGAAATTATACAGAGTCTCTTTAAAATTGTGACTTTTTTTGACTATCCTCCTCTTTCTGGAAGGCACTTCCAGCACCTCTGTCTGATGATGGTTTGAAGCTTTCTTCTAATTCCCAGCTTAACATCTTCTTGTCCCAAACCTGATTTTACTTTCAATTGCTTTTCTTTTCACCTTTGTTTATACTTCTACTATGCTCAGGACTGTCCCTACTCAACACAGATTCTTCTGAGCTAATCAAATTGGTTTTCTTCGTTATTAGCTCTCTGTTTACCAAGATGATGGCCCAGAGCAAGGTAAACCCATGTGCTGCTGAGGTGAATTGTTCATCTTCTGTTCACTATGGAGGAAGCTGAGGGAAACTAGCTTGGACATAGATGTTTCACTTTTAGACAGCTACATTTATGTGACATGAATTCCATCCCTGGTGTTGCAAGAACACATGCTGTGGAAAGTCCTAATACTGTCCAAAAGTAATGAGTTCATTAACCACAAGATGGGATACAGCTGGGTGAACTTAGGCTGTTCTAGGTGCAATAGAAAAGGAGGACAATAAGAAAAGTGTGTGGAAAAAAAAGGGAATTATGCCACTTGTTAGTGCTTATGGAGTGACTTAACCTTATCTTTCAGCGTAGGAATGAAACTGTTCAAAAAAAAATAAAGAAATATGTTTTCATCTCTCTAAGGACAGAAGAGATAGGGTTGTAGTCCCAGGACTGTTCTATGACACGTTTCCCTGAGAAATGAACAATACACACTTGAGGAATAACAAAAGTAGGGGAATCATTTTCCTAACCAGCAAGGAAATAGAAACATATTATATCTCTTCTTCTTTTCATCAAGATGGTCTGAACTTTGGCCCATGAAAGCTTTCTATGTTGTTGTTTAGAAGTGTGGGGGAGGCCAATGGATATTCATCTGGGACATCTCCATAGATTGCCGAGTCAAAGTGCTCAATGAAGTACAAGTTGTTATACTCAGAATAGGTCTGCCATTTGCATTGGAAAATAAGAATGAATTCTACATATACGGCAAAGAAAGATCATTTTGTCATTCTCTCTGAACACCTTGGCAATTTTTCCATACTTCCAAGCATCCTTCTGTCAATGCCAAGTTTATATCAGACTGTTTTCTGCACACCAATGTCACTTATTTATTCTTTTGGCATCAGACAATTGCTCATTGTATTTACCACCTTCCAATGCAACAGATAACTCCCTTTCCTTGCTTCTTTTATTACTTTAATTCTGCTTTCAGATGGGAAGGGTACGCTTGTTTCCCAGAGAGAATATGAGGTTGGTGTGCTGTTGCTGGAGTTCCGAGACTGTGTCTTGCCCATGGGTCCATCACCAGCTGCAGGGCCACTGCTCTGGAGTCAGCCTGTCCTAAATAGTGGAATGTCTTGTAAAAGATACCCCTGTTATTTCCTCACAGCTGAGAGCATGCAGCACCTTGCACAGAGGCTAACTTGGGTCTGGGCAGCAATGATAGCTATGTAATGAAAACTATATCTCAAGATAATCTATTCTGCACATCAACACAGCTAATTAAGGGTGCTAAGAGTGGCATCACATTCCAGTAAATATATTATTTCTAGTTAAAGAGTTGGTTTGAACGTACTGTACAAGTACTGCACTTGGGGCGATCTTCAGACACAATGGGAATAAAGGGCTCTGGTCCAGAGCTGCATTTTTCTGCTCTTCCTCTTTCTTCTGGCTGCGATAGATGTTTGCTCAACACTGATGTTGTTTAGCAGACATATATCCAGCCAGATGGGTTCAAAGCAGAGACTGATGTCAATGTTGATGGATAGGTAACAGAGTCTTTATGACCTCCTATGTAAACAGCAGTTACAGCAATAGCCAGGGAAGGAAATGCAGAACACCAGGCAAGGAAAGAAAATTAATCAAGTAGCTCTTGTAAAACTTTCTTATGCCAGATAGAGAACACTTTTTATGTGTTGTGGAGTAATGATTTTGAAGGACATTGCCAAGCAGCACTTAAAGCTCTGCTGGAATGGAGCAACACATAGTTATCTTTATGATCCCATATTAGTTGCATATTAGCTATGAAGTACCGCATAGATCACAGATGCTTCAAAATGGTAATTGACCTGCCTGTGAAGATAAAAACTTCTTATATCATTCTTTACTTTGCCTTCTAATGCGTCTTAAATGCATGGTAGTTTATAAATATTTCCCTGCAACTGAATATCTGTGGTCTTTAGTTAAAGAAGTCACGTCATTTCACCAGGTCTCTGGGGAAGTCAGCAACATAAGGGCACAATAAACATGTTAAATAATACAAGAGGGAAAATAATGTCAATCAAGGCAAGAATTGCTGGATGAATTTTATGGGTGATGTTAAATGGGAAATCTGCCCAGAAAAGCAAACCTGTGTACAAGGAGTTATAAATTATATTCCATAGTTTCTGCTTTCATAAGTCTATAGCTGCCGTAGTTGCAAAGATAGGCTAGAAAGTCGTGACCTGTAGATGAATGATCCACTCATGTCCATCTGAATTTTCAGTGAGCCTGAAGAAACAGTTCCAACAAACAGGCTTCCAAAGTCATTATAATGTCAAAATACTTAGATACCCAGAACAATCCTTTAGATGTCAGTGACCTTCATTTTTATCACACCTATATGGGTGAAGCAGCATAATATGAAGGTGAAGAGTTGTTATATCATGAAAATTTTTTAGTACTTATAAAAGCCAGGCATTTTAACTGGAGTTTGTTTAAAAAATCAGGTGTTGGTTAGTTTTATACATGATGTCCCAGAAGGACATAAAATTTCAAAGCTTAAGAAAGGCTGGCCTTTGTGATCCCATATATGAATGGTTGGGATATACTAGATCTGGATTTTCAAAACGTTTTTGATAATGTCCTTACTGAAGAAAGATTCTACCTTGAAGGAAAGCAGGCATCAGCTGAGGTCAGGAGAGCTGAGTGAGTCGAGACATGACTGATTTATGTTGATTTAACACGTTTTCACACATCTGCTGGCCGATGGTAACATCTTATGTGAGCTCTTTGCCTACAGTGAATGCAAGGCAATGGAACTGAGCTTGCTGACAATGAAAGAGAACCAAAACTAAATTATACTGGCTTGAATTTAACGTGAACCAAGAAGGACATATATAATTACTGCATATCAGCTGAGACATAACAAATTCGTAAACTGTAAAAATTGTACTGTGTCTGAGTCCTAAAAAAAGGCAAAACAAAGCAGCAGGATATACTATTCTTTCCCCAAATTAATAGTGAGTGCCACAAGGAGCTATGCTAGCCTAATCTGATGTAAGGTCTGAAAATTAACAATATGTTAGCAAAATTTGCAGATGATCAAGAAATGAATCAGATCTTCAGGAAGTGTAAATAGGAGTATCTTTCTTGAATTGACTGAGCGACATTTTAAAATCTGTTCTAGAATAGTTTTGAGAGGGTTTTTTGAAACGTTAGGAAAATTCTATAAAGCTAGAGGACTAGGAAATACAAGAGCTGTCAGGTTATACAGAAATGATAAGGAGCGTACTTTGTAAGGACAAATTATAATACTCTTGCATCTTCAGGGAATTTCAATTTAATTGAAAACACTCAAAGGAAAAGGAAAAAAAAAAAAAAAACTCCACCAAAATTATAATCAGAGACAGCTGAAGTAAAACATGCATGGAAGTTATTAGGCATAGCTATTAGGACTAAAGATAGTGCTGCAGGTAAGAAAAGGCCATAACACAGACAGAAGTCAGTGCTCTGTTTTGCTTACCATTAGTGCTTTGCTGTCTTAAACTTTGGGATGGAATTTTCTTTGTTTGCCCTTGTTAGCCTGAGTAAGCAGAGCGGGAAAAAATAGACTCAAAGCAGTAACTCACTTTGTCCGAAATTAGGCACCTAGCATTAGGGTATAGAAATTTCTCCCTGAGGATATTTACCTCTTCTCCACTGACTGAAAAGAGAGCCTGGGTAGACAGGGCTGAACTATAAAGGTCTAATGTTTGAATGTGACTAATGCTGTTTAATGTTTTCATTAATGACCAGGATGATGGGGTGGAGTGCACCTTCAGAAAGATTATACAAATTTGGGAGGAGTGGTTGACAGACCAAATGTTTGGTCATGCTGCTATTCAGAGGAAACTGGACAGGATGAAGAAATAGGCAGAGAGGAACCTCATCAAGTGCAAAAAAGAGAAATGCAAAGTCCTGCATCCAGAGAGAAACAACCCTATGCACCAGGCTGGGGATCAGCTGGATGGAAAGCAGTTTTGCAGAGAAGGACCTAAGGCTCGTGGTGGACATGAAGTTGATCCTGAGCCATCAATGTGCCCTTGTGGCAAAGAAGGCCAAAAGCATCATCAGCTGCATGAGGAAAAGCAGCGCTAACATGTCAAGGGAGGCGATGTTTCTCTCAGCCCTGGTGAGACACATCTGGAGTGCTGAGTCCAGCGCTGAGCTGCTGACTACAAGAGAGACATGGACACACTGCAGTGTGTCCTGTGAAAAGCCACAAAGATGATTAAGGAAAGACTGAGAGAGCTGAGGCTGTTTAGCCTAGAGAAGAAAAAATTCAGGGGGATCTTATCAATGTGTAGAAATATCTGATGGGAGGGTGTAAAGGAGCTGGAGTCAGGCTCTTCTCAATGACAACCAGAAACAGGACAAGATGCAACAAGCACAAGTAGAAATATAGCAAATTCAACTTAAAGATAAGAAAACACTTTTGTTTTGTTAAAATGGTTAAATACTGGAAGATGTTGCCATGGAACTTGTGAAGTCTCAGTACTTGGAGACACTCAGAAACTGATTGGAAATGGGTCTTAAATAACCTAAGTTACCTGCTCTAGGTGACCCCGCTTAGAGCAGGGCAGTTGGACTAGACAGCCTCCGGAAGTCCCTGCCAAGTCCCAGTTCTGTGAATCCCCCTTACTGGTTATTATTTCTTCTTGCAAAGCCGCATTGCTCTGATTTCTTTCCTACACAAGGCCCCGTGGAAGTCAATGAAACTGGTAATCCTAATTCACGTAGAAACATTCAAACACCACCATTTGCATATGGAAGTGACAGCAATTTACCATTTCCTGGTTTTGTAATCACACCTTTGTCTTTCTTTTTTAAAAAGGGAGTTCTAGTGAAATTCATAGGTGTTTTCTGCATGCTATGCAAGAAAAAAAAATAAAAATCAAATAGACTATTCCTCAGATAGAAAAAAGACTATTATTGAGTATTGCTGACAGACTTGGTTATTCTATAACACTGAAATGCCTTAGCCAGGCAGCAAGTTGAGTACATTTCTTCCAACTATTTCCATGCAAAATTACTGTTAACATTGTACCAGCTCCTTTTCCAAATTTTGTTTCCTGAAGTCAGAAGCAACGGTTTTCCTGAACAGTGAAAACACTGGATATTAGAAGAGACTACCTGATTTAATCTGCCATTAATAAACGTTTTGCAGCACTTGACCCCCACATCAGTTCACATGTTAGAACGATGGCTGGATGTCCTACAGACCTCATCCTTTCTTGTGGACAATCCTGTGACAAAATCCAGGTTTCTGCTTACCAACTCTTTCAGGCAAAGTTGTGCCATTTCTGCCAGAGGCCCTCATGACATTCACACGTAGCTGAAAAGGGCTGACTTGTCCCTTCTAGAAGTAAATCCTTTCTGAAAATCCACCTCTTAGACCTCCTGATGTAATTACCCTTCAAATCCTGTTTTGTTGATTCAAATCCTGTTAAGCACGCAAGGGGAAAAAAGTGAATAAATGTCTTCTTGGTTCTTAAAAGGAAGATAGAGCCAGAGTCTCAGCTTCTGTGATCCATGCAGATACTTGAATTTCGGTGAATTTACTAAGATTAATGCAAGTAAATGAATATAATGCAAAATATTTAAACTCCAGGAAATAAGTGGTATATTAAAGATAGCAGAAAGGCCATCATGTTCTTTTTGTTTGCCTTAATAGGATTGGTCTTTACAGACCACCTGCTGTGGGAAACTTTAGAGCTGTTGCTGTCTGGCATTCAGTTAAAATTTCTTCTAGTTTTTCTGTTACTTTAAATATTTCAGCATCAACTTATCAACACCCTAAACAATCTAATTCCTTCTCAGGCCTTTGTTGTAGGTCAAACTTTGCTATTTTGTGTTTCATACTGCTGATCTATATACTTCAGAGGAGTCTGGAGGAGGGGTAATTCTGTCCAAATTTAGATATCTACAATGTAGATGTCAACGTATGAGCTAGCTGTTAAGAACTCTTTTACACTTATGGAAGAGAAGTACAAAGTTTAAAGTAGACAGTTAAAATAGGTCAGACAAATTGCTTTCTTCATATGTCTACTTCTCTCTGTTGACAGTATAAAAAGAGACTTGACAATGAGCTCATATGTGAGTATGTGTCTTCTAGCTTTCTAAAATTAGGCGACATGTCCTAGGTCACTGAAGGGTTGTTCCCCCAACTCTGCTTATTTCTTGCCAGCAAGTGTCTCGGTTGACACGAAGAAGGTTCATCATGTCCTCTAATATAAATTATGAAGCTGATGTACTATGTTTTGGAAGTTTTAGGAGGGAAATAACAAAATGCACTGGATTTCACATCTTGTATTGAGAGCCTAAAGAAGATAGATAGGGAGTCAGTTAAATATTTATCTGTTCATATATAAGCCAAAGATGTCCATCTAGCAAAATTTGTGCTATAAACAGCTGCGAAGTTCCCTTCCCTGGGGAGAATTTGGAAGTGCCAAGGGGGTAGTCTGTCAGCCATACTGACTGGTGGTGGCTGGAGTATTCTCCTCACCACCTTCTTTCTTTTGCACCCCGTCAGTCTCCATCCATGTTTATTCTGCATAGAGAAATATTCTTCATGTCACTAGGAAGTACTGGGATAACTGTGCATGGAGTGGGTGTCTTTGCTGCAACATAGAGTATTCAGTCTGCAAAAGCTCAATTAATCCTGCATGTTGTCAGAAGCTTTCAGACTTCCGCACTTGGGTAGTAGCTTGGTCACAGTGCAGGAGAAGGATATGGTGGGCAGCCCTGACTAGACACTGAATTAAGATTAATTAAGTAATTTGATCACCACTGGTCTAAACCACTGTGGGTCAGCTTTGGAATTTATTATTTTCCTTTCAAACCACTGGCACATGTCCCACAGGACCATATCAAGGAGCCTAGAGGATCAAGTTCTTTCTTTCTTTTGGGTAAGATCTCAATAATTGCTGAAAACTGCCTTATAAAGTCACTAAAATTCCTCTTTTCATTCATCACACATAGGTACGCTATGTCTGAGATGCTGTATAACAGTTCTGCCCATTACTTGATATAGTGACGTTTGGTTATTTTAAGGAGTGATTCTTTTATGCCTCCCTTGGAGTAGGCACATCCCACTTGGAAAGGACTCACTATCTGTTTTTGTTGGTTACTGAGATCATATTGTGCACTTGGCACTTATGGGCTTCTCACGGTGCAATTCTTCTCACCAGACTTTAGGCTTCTGTAACATAGTCCACATATGATCTAAGCACTCCAGATTCCCCTCTTAAGCAAAAGAAACGGGCACTTGCAGCAGAACGTGTTTTGCCGATTCTTTTCCAACCTGTTCCATCCATTCGTAGATGATGAATTACTTTCTTAAGTCATTAGCTGACCCAAACAAGTCTTTTTTTTTTTTTTTTTTTCCTGTCCTTTTTCTTCCTGTATTTCCACCATGCTTGAAATAACACCCTGAAGCCCATTCCATTTTAGGAACAATAAACTGATTTTCAGATTCTCAGACAATTCAACAGCCCTTCTTTTTCACCAGAGATAATTGAAGATTTTTTTTGTATATTGGGGAATATGCATAACTGAATGGTGCAACCCCCATGCTATTGGCTATTCTAACTTCACTAATTTTAATTACAGTAGAAGATGCAGATAAAATAAAATACGAAGCACCAGTATCTATTATTTACTAATGAAATTACAGCATTTTGTTATCAGTGACATCAGAAGATGATACGACAATTCAAGATTTTCTTCCACATCCCACATTCATATATTTATTTATTTTCAAAATACTGAATGGAAATGGAAATGTTTTATTGTCTGTATTTTTAAAAGGTTCATTTTTCTAGTAAAACATAGCTGATAGTACCTGTTTGTGAGATAACTACTTATTGGTAATGGGTGGGCTCTGCATCTGTGTGTACCATACCTGCCAGCAGCTGCTAAAAAATACATACAGGTTCTGCTGCAGGTCCAGGGGATAAGTTCATGGAACTGGTAGTTGTTATCACCTAACGAACACTGGAGTCTTTGTAGACAGTATGAAGGCCTCATCCCAGTTTCTGATGCAAGTTTCCATAACTACCTTGAGGGTAAAAATGAAGTCAATTCTTTTACTTTCTCTTCAAAATGTGAAAGGCAGGCAATGAAAGGGTTTGCAGATGTTCCTGTCATCTCTTTAGAAGTTCCTTCAAAACTAAGATAAAACAGAAAACATCTACTCTCCGCTTATCAGACCTAGTGAATGCCAGGTTAAAGTAAAAATAGGTCTTCAAATATTGGACTGTATTCTAAATTTTACCACTTTTCCATGGGGTATCTGTCTACCTGTTTACTCAGGCACCTCCTACTTTTCCATTGTATTTAAATCGTATTTCTGCTCTATATTCAAATCTACATTACAGTGGCAAAATCCAAAGATAGAATTCAATCTCCACACCACTCTCTGGCCTTTCTGGACTGGCCTGCACTCAGGAGTGCAAATGATCAAGAAATAATTTCAAATCCAATGCCTGCTAATGCGCCTGTCTTGTTTTCTCTTGCTTCTGTTAATGGAGTGACTTTCCTTTTCCAGCTCATCACTGCTGAATGTCACCACGGATGTTTGCTGTCCTCCTCAGCTGAGATCTTATCAGTCCCTCATTATTTGATAAACCATCAGAAATATAGTTAAGTAATTAAATTCAGTACCAGAGTAGAGGAAGAGTGACTGATTGAGTGAAGATGGAAGAAAGCAGATCAGTTTAGAGGGAATTTTATGAATCATTGTTCTCCATTTAGTCAGGGTCTGGATAGAGAAGACAAAAATTTAGAGCGCGCTTAATTTTCTTTTTTATTTTTTAATTGGAAGGCTCTCTCCTTTCTAAATGCTGATATCTTGGCAGTATGTTGCAGTCAGTACAAAAAGGAAGTGTCCCCTGATCACAAAAGTTCTTTTACATTTGCCTTTGTCATTCCTTTATTTGCTTTCTGTCTTTGGTCTGTTTTCTTTTCTGTCCTTTCTCCTTTGTTATGTTTCCTCAAATTCCCTCTGATATTTTAAATGTTTTTCCAATATACCCTTGCTTTATTCTTTCTCTAATTGTTTGTGTGTCTTATATCCCTGATTTGTTATCATCTATGGTCCCTTTCTTTTCTTCTCTCGAACATTTACTTATCTGTTTAAACATTTCTGTAGTTGTGAAGATGTATGTCAGTTGTGTTTATGCCCACAGAGGTGACAGGTGGTGGCATGTAGGAAACCTACGTCAGACAAGAAGATTTTAAAAGGGGCCTTGGCGTTCAAAGACTTCATCTACACTTGGGAACACCACAGATGAGAGACAGTTCCCTGGCTCTGAGACAAACTGGTGTGGCACAGCTCATGCCCATGAGGCTAAACTCTCATATCTTCCTAAGCAAAGAGGTTGCACCTAAACTACTGGAGACACCACCAAAGGACTTCTGACTGATCTTATTTTGGAAGAATTAGGGCCTTAGAGCAGAGATACACTGGAGGTGTGTGGTGTATTAACCTTGGTCGGATGCCCGCTAAGTGATAGAGCAGCCCACCAAGCTGCTCTGTCACTCTCCTCATCAGCTGGACAGGGGAGAGAAAATATGGCAAAAAGGTCGGGGGTCAAGATAAGGGCAGGGAGATCACTCAGCAATTACCGTCACAGGCAAAACAGATTTGACTTGGATAAATTAATTTAATTTATTACCAATAAAATCAGTGTAGAATGATAAGAAATAAAAACAAATCTTAAAACCTCTTCTGCCCACCCTACCCTTCTTCCCACACTCAACTTCACTCCCTAATTCTCTTCCTCCTTCCGCCAAGCAGCTCAGAGGGATGGGGAATGGGGGTTGTAGTCAGTTCATCACATGTTGTCTGTGCGGGTCCTTCCTCTTCATTCTCTTCCCCTGCTCCAGCGTGGTGTCCCTCCCATGGGAGATAGTCCTGCATGAACTTCTCTAATGTGAGTCCTTCCCATGGGGTGCAGTCCTTCAGGAACCCACAGGTTCACAAGCCCTGCCAGAAAACCTGCTCCAGTGTGGGCTCCTCTCTCCACAGGTCCACAAGGCTGCAAGGACCATCTTCAGCGTGGGCTTCCCACAGGGTCACAGCCTCCTTCAGGTGTCCACCTGCTCTGGCATTGGGTCCTCCATGGTCTGCAAGTGGATATCTGCTCCACCATTAACCTCCATGGGCTGCAGGGGGACAACCTGCCTCACCAAGGTCTTCACCACGGCCTGTAGGGGAATCTCTGCTCTGTCTCCTGGAGCACTTCCTCCCCCTCCTTCTTCACTGACCCTGGTGTCAGAGTGGCTTCTCTCACATCTTCTGACTCCTCTCTTCCGGCTGCTGTGCAACAGATTTTTCCCTTCTTAACTATGTTATCCCAGAGGCGCTACCACTGTCCCTGCTGAGCTTGGCCTTGGCCAGCAGGTCTCTTGTGGAGCCAGCTGGCACTGGCTGTATCAGACATAGGGGAAGCTTCTAGCACCTTCTCACAGAAGCCACCCCTGTAGCCGTCACTCTACCAAAACCTTACCATGCAAACTCAGGGATTCATCTCAGATGAGGGACAACCGGGGAAAGAAAACTAACGAATATGAAAGTATATCTCCATGCTAGAACCTGACTGTAGGTAGGGCGTCAAACGTGACTTCTGGGTCACAAAGATATCAAGATTTGAGGCAGGATTGCTGTTTTAAATAGTAATGAAGACTGGATCCAGCCAGAGACTAAGACACATAGGTCCTCTTGAATGAAAAACTTTTTGAAGAATCATCATGATTTGGAGCAGGTGGGAATTTTTAAATATTGGGTTATGGCAGGCGGTGCTAGGATGGAGATAACATCAGGTATGCAATTCTGTTGATATCCTTACCACCTGTCTAGCTCCTTGGCAGAGACTAATGGATGTCACAGGTTAACATGACATCGTCCATATAAGTCAATCCTGTCTTATGTCATGGATGAATCTTTAGCCTGACAGTACAATTCATTCCTTTGCACGTCTGTTGCTGAGTTCTCAAAAAACTATCAGATTATTAACAACTCTGGTCACAGATTTTGTTATCTGGACAAGTGATCTCTGGGAATAAATCATCATGTCATACAGTCTCCTAAAAAAACCCAGACAGTTGTTCTTTTGAGACGCTACTGAAAATCATGAAGGTCAAATTGTGAAGCAGACAGCTAGGTCCCTTTTCTGTTTCAAAATAATCCATCCTGCCTTTTCCTTTGGGTACAGTTTAGGTCTTTGCAGCTACAGAACCTATTTCAGCAGTTTTTGTGATACAAGTTACTTATCATACAGACATGTCCTTTGGCTTTAAATTAATTATCCAAGACTATCTATAGTAACTGCAAACCAGACAAGTATGGTTGATCTCTAATATGTACAACTCACAGTTCGTGTTGCGTTTTCTGTGTCCATTTCGTTTTAATTTGTGTTTTCCATATTTATAATAATTTTCCTTTTTCACTGCAGAGATCTCAGCCTTGACGTGAAGACCTTAACCAAAAGATCTGCAGAGACTGTGTCCTTCATCCCTAATAATAGTGCTAACAAGCAAAACTTAACTAACGTTCAAAATTAAGAGGGAAAATGGCCATCAATTGGAAGATCTTCTTCACTCTGACATTGCTTCCCATGGTAAGAAAAGACATTTTTATTTTCATTGTACTGGTATAAATTCTTGTTCTCAAGGCCAGCACTTGCTAAGAGTAAAGGATCCATTGCTGACACTGATTCTGGCTTTTTATTTGTGGCTTAAAGTTATGGTAAGACTTTTCCAATCTCTTTTGTGGATGCAATAGAACTGTGATCACTTCTCTTCCTCGAGAAGGGCAAGTCAGTTCCTTGAGGGGATTTTTTCACTCTTTGTATCTGAGATTAAAAATAAAATAAAATAAAGTAATAGCTAAAAAAAATACTGGGGCTCCTGTTTTAAATCTGTTGGTTTAAGATTACTCTTTCCAGGCAGAGGGGATAAAATTAGTGATTCCCATCATCCCTGTGAAACCTAAGCCTCAAGATACTTCAGCCAGTGCTTTTGTGTGCCTCCATTTTAAGATGGCCAATTTTAAGAACCCATACAAGTGGACCTCTAAAGATATAGGCACTCAAACTCTTTCATCCTTTTTCTGAAGATCTTGGACTCTTTATGAAGATTACAGGGATTTTTTTACAACATAAGTCTTTACTTACTAAGTAACACGCTATCCCATGAATCACTCAGTCTTAACATGTGTCTGGGGATTGTGACCCGTTATACCCCTACGCATTGTGGCTGTATCCAGCCTCACATAACAGCCATAAAACCACTGAATAAAGCATGTTTTTTCACTTTGTAACTATGGGGAACAGTACATAACCCCCATATAAACTCATGTTGCATTCAACTCTGTTTTTTGCCAGACCGTTGATCATAAGTGTGCTTTTCACCGCTTCTCAAGAAGCATTGCACAAAAGGATACTGTGACAAATAACACTAGTCTTTAAATCCTCTTATTCTTATTAACAGCCTTCTATAACTCCCATGCAAATGCCTTACAATTGCTTAATATACAGATATTCTCATGTTGCTGCACTTTAATGCCAGGTATTTTAAAGCATTCTTGACATATGTTTTGCTTTTATTTTTAAATGAGAACATTTTAATTTGTGACCAGAGTATCTTTTAATAGTTTTTACAGAGTCTCTTTCTTATATATTGATTGTGTGACCTGTCATTTGCAATGTGTAGTGGTCAGCATACAGAGCTCATCTTTATTTTTGGCACACAAAAATACATACTTTCCTCTTAGGTCTTATTTAGAGACCACCTCTGTTAGCTGCATGTCTGAAATGTAGCATTATTCAGGTACATTCTGTAGAATAGAATAGGAACTGGAACTTCTGTTTCTCCAAATAATATAGTCCCTTCCCATACAAATATCTGGTCTTTGAATTTCCTTCTAGTGTATGGCTCTTCTGACTGTTGCTTAGCTTTTCTTGTCAGGTAGAAAGTATTACTTATTAACAAAGAGGGAAAAACCCTCAACATTTAACCTGTTTTAAATGCTTAAATTTGTGTGAGATTCCTGCCTTCTTGACTATAAAAGGAGATTACCTCGAATTCAGATGCTATGGTTTTGGATATTCATTAGATTATACAAACACACCTTGTTGCTTCTGGTTTGAGACCCAGAAAGGACAACTGTCATGTCTCAGTCTTTTAGGAGCTCTCATCAGACAGCTCAGCCTAGGACAGCCTCAATGTTTCCTCATCTATGAGTGTTGGTGAGATGCATCCTACACTGGGTGAAACTGGAAAGAAAATTGGTAGAGCTGCTGAATTCCTGGCCATACTCACGCATATTTTTCATCAACAAAATTAATTAAACGGTCATATGAATGGAAAGGCAAAAGACATTTTTTTAAATGATCAAGATTTTTGGTGTTCAGCTTGAGAGAGCCAAAAGGTGTCTTCTTATTTAGAGGTGAACAATTTTTAATTAAGGGAGATAAATGTGACTGAACATATCTCTTGAGCTTTCAGATGGATGACCTTCCTGGCAAATGTAGAAGGACAACAAGTTTCCAATTTCTAGCATTTCAGGACATAGCTGTGATCGCTCAGCTGGATAATTAGTGATCAGCTCCAACTTTTGGAAAGAACAGCTCTCTAATGAAATACCGTGAAGCAAACTAGAGCTAATAAGAACAAATATGCTTTTATATATGCTGTTTCTGCAATGTTTATGAGGTTGTTTATGAGTGTGAGGTTTTATTATAGTCTCTTGCAGGAGCCCAGATACTAAAATTAACAATTTTACACACATGGACTTGTGTATATGCACACACACTTCTTCCGTCAGTGAAGAGACTTATCCCTTTGACAGAGATTGTACCATAATTTGTGTAGCATATTCATTTTTATTACCTCTCTAAAGTTTCTTTTGAGAGACTGGGGTGCAAGAATGGTATAATGTTATTTATAGTTCTTCCCTTGCTGGGACTTTTTTGTAATGCTTATGCTAACACATTTTGTCTCCATTGGGACACACGCTTTCTCTTCAAACCACCTCTAACATGCTGTGCTGATATCCTCAAATTGGTACTTTTCTGGCATGCAGATTTTCAGATTTTCTACCAAGGGAGTGGATGTGACTTTTAAAAAATTTAGAGTAAATTTAAATGTCATCCCAGCCTCCAAGAAGCACCTGAAAAAAAAATCTTCTTCTACTTGGCTTTCCTCTAAACACAAGTAGTGATGTTCAAAAAATCTCTAATTGTTCTCAAGGAGAGCTCTTGTTCTCAGCAGTTGGGTTTGATCCCCATTTTGTGGCACACATCTCCACCCCTCGCAGTCAGTGGGGCTGAGTTGGCTCCTGAACCTGTACATCTGCTTGGATGTGCAGTTTTTTGCTTCAACAATAGACAGACCCATTTTACCCACAGAAAACCAAAGCACCCTGACTAATGCCTGCATTCATAAACAGGTTAAGACAAAGAGAGGACAAAGTGTATTAATGGAAAATTCAAGGGGCCTCACATATAAGTATAGACTCACACCAGACATCAAGAAAATAATATGCTAGTAAATAATTAGAAATGGGCATGTGAAGCCAATTCTAATTGTCAGAGACTAGTGTGGTTAGATTTTTCTTGTGTTTAAACACGCTGTTCTGTATTTGCCTATCACAACTGTATTCCACCTTCTTAATCACTTGAGACTGAAAGCAGGATCTAGATGCATGATATCTGATACATCTTTTACAGGAATTCTTGAACTTTACTTTTTTTCCCCATTTAAAATGCTTTCCTATCTTTAAATGTCTATGTAGCTATTTTAGCTCATTTTAATCCATTTTTTTTTTTTTAGGTAGCCCGCTTCTTTTCAGTTATTCTCATTCTTTTCTTTGTTTTCTCTGAACATCTCCTCTTTTAATTTGAACATCAGTTTTCTTCATCCTACCTATTTTTTTTTCTTCTGAATTCACTTTCACTGCCATTTTGATTGATTTCTCATTCCATTCATCTATGAAAGCAGTGGGCTTGGCTTTTTATTGGAAATATTAAGAAAAGTCATCATAAAATTATTGAGGAGATAGGATCCTAAACCATCGTTCCTTTGTCTGGTTCCAAATGTACTTGAGAAACAATAAAATTCATGACTCACAAAGTTGGCTTAGTATATGAACTGAATTTTAAATGTAACTGCAATGCAGGTGTTCTAACTGTCTGTAATAATTCAATCAGATGTATTTCTTCAGCTAATACTTGGAATTTCTTGTGGGTGCATTTTTTAATATTGCTAAGCTCAAATGTTTCAAATGATAAGATATTCTTTATAGTGTTTCATTAGCTGGCAAACATACGTTCATTGACTTCCTTAAAAAAAAAAAAAAAAGAGAGAGATGAAAGGGAAAGGTGTAAGTGATGCCTCATGTATACCAACATTGCAGCATGATCACTGTATGAGGCTCAGAGGGGCAAATACAGATTTGGATGCACAGACAGCATCTCACAGATCAGAGAATGAAACCTCAATCTGGTTATGTTCAAGCAATTCACTAAGAGGGGAAGAGAGAAACTAGATGTGTTCGTTCAGACCCTGTTTACTGAAGGGGGTAATATTTCTCAATCTTTTAAGGGTGTCTATAGTCTACAGAGCAGAGAGCTCTCTCTATCCTCCGTTATTCATCTGTAGCTGTCACTTCCAGTGCCAGGCTACGTTCCAATAAGATCAGTTACATTTCAGTCCCTGTCATTTTTTAGAGATGAGAGACAATGTATGCAAACACACTACCCTAGGAGGTTTTTTCCAACCCTGCTATGTTTGTTAGAGCATCCATTTTCTGCTGCAGCCCAAATGTGAGGTTCCTCAGGCACAAACATAGATGGTTGTGTTGGTCCCTGCTTCTTAAGTAACCTATTTTTTCCATGCAGGACTTAATGAGACAGCTTTTAATGAGTTTATCTGCCTCAAGATTTGTAACATCTCATAACCTTTTACAGAAGTCAAATTCTCTGTAGGACTGCAACCATCTCTAACATAATGCACAGTTACATGGGACTTCCCTGTTACTTATGTAATGCAAATACAAACATGTACAAATATAGCTATGGAACTGCTGGGAATGTTCTCCAGAGGAGAAAAAACTCAGCTAGCCAAGACGTTACTGCTTCTATAGTTTTTCTTTTTTAATACAAGGAGATAGTGCTGGGGCAATCAACAGAATGTAGCAACTTCTTAAAAACCTATGACTTGCTTAAAAAAGGAAAGAAAAAATCTCAGGATGTGTAATATTGGTTAAGGTATATCACAAAAAGCATCTGAGAAAATCAGTGTTGCAAAACAATCAGTGACAATGTCCTTGATACCAACCAACTTCAAGAACCTGTCAGAGGCACAAAAATTAGGATCCTAGGTTCCAGATGGTCCTTAGTCTGGCAGCTAGGTGGGTTAGGTACTTACAGAGTGTGACAGAGTGATGTATGTCTCAAGGTATATCTCCACCTGAGATATCTATAAGTGCCTGGGTTTTTCTGAGAAAGCCTAGCATGTTGACACTTCTGTCTAAGATGCTGAAGCTGGTGGGAGACCTTGATGTTGTGTTGGTGCTCCGTCTAGTACACTGGGACTTGTAATTTCACACTGGGCACCTCAGGCATCAGTTATGGCTACTGCAGAAGCTGAAGAAAGACACACTTGGTCAAAATGTTTTTAAGCTTATTAAGCTTATTTGCACAAAACATGAATGACAACCAAAAAAAGAAAGTCTAGAAATATGCATTTTCTACCAACAGGTTCACAATACTATGCACAAACACAGATACCTACATGCAACTTTCATTATTTAGGCAGGCAAGATACCTGTCTTAGAAATGCATGGCAGCAGGTTAAAAAGCAGAAAATGGTTGCCCTACATTAATGTGTTCACCTTTTTGCCCTCTGGTAGTAGTAATAATTTCTGTTACAGACAAATAATATGATGACAACACTGATTTAAGGACATTAATAGGATTCTTTTCCCTGCTGGTTTTGTATTCATGAGTTTGGAGGAATGTTGGATGAGCAGTCAAATAACAAATTGAGAAATAAAAGAAGATCTCTTAGAAAAGGAGCCTGTAAAAAAACCAAACCTACCAGAATCAGTAATTTTTCATATTGCTCAGCTATTAATATCCAGCACCTGGAGGGATATTATTCAAGTCTCTAGGAAGTGTGCTGCTCTTCCTTGGGTTTGCCGAGTCAGCAGCCTAAGAAGATTTACTGTGAATTCAGGTTGAAGAGATAGCTGTGATGCAGAACCAAAGCTACGTTAAAAGGAAGGGGGAAATGGAAGCAAAAGAGCAGGAGCAGAGGAAAAGAATATAAAAAAGCTACATTTGTATAACTACACTGTTAGGAATTTGGTATTCTGTATGCCCTCCTGTCCCTCTCACCACGGATCGTAATAAATATTTTCTTCCCAATCTCTAAAATAAACTCCACTGCTTCTCAGAGTGAATGTATGTCCTACGGCAAGAACCGGAGCGTTCTTGAGGATCAAGTAGTTTTGCTGTAAGCCTGCCTAGGGGAGCACACAGGATCAGTGCTTGCCCCAGGGTTACACACCACAAAGTCTTCCAGCTGAACTGTCCAGAGGTTGTCTATGTAACAGCCATAGGGTTAGGAAGTAGACGCAAGGCGATGTACAGTGCTCAAGGCTGTTTCCAGGGCTTCTTTTTCAAAGCAATAGAGACATGGCTATTTAATTGAAATCTATGAGGCCCATTAAAAACACTACCAACCATAAAGCCTAAATGTTGCTGTCATTGCAGCCCCCAAGGGCACAGAACCCAACTCAACAAAACCCTCTTTGTTTCTCTGGGCAAGGGGTGAATAACTCACACCAGGATAGCTTGTGCTCATGTTCCTGAAAAGAAAATTGGGTTTCTCTCAGATTTTTATTTTTTTTTTCCTATGTGGAAATCGCTTGGAAGTGAGGATTTTGGAGATATTCGTCCCCTTCAATACAAAAATATGGCAATCTCTGTGATAAATTTATTCCATGCTATACAATGCTAGTTGTGCCTAAAAATGTAGAAACATCACCTTCCTAATGAAAGTGACCTGCCTCTGTACTTTCTGTGCGTGTTAGAGCTGAGTTGTGTACCTAACCGATGTCAGGAAATGCACTTAGACCAATATTGAGCCACCTCAATGCTGGTTGTCTAGATTAAGATATTGAACTATACTAATATATACTATTGATGCTTCTATAGTCAGTGACAAGGGACAGACACATCTAGCTATTGGTATAACCCATCCTAAACTCCCGTAGTGCTCTCCTTACTTCAGGGTCATCAAAAATCAGTTTAGACTAGACTTCGGTTTCTTTATTTTTTAGAAACCTCGTCTTTATTGAGCAGTATGTTCCATTTTATGAATGCCACATGGATGATGAATAGATGACAGTAAGTCACTGTTACCAATTGATTGTCTTGCATTGTCAACATTTTGGAACTCATCTTCTGGTGTCCCTCAGGGCTCAGTTTTGGGGCCAGTTTTGTTTAATATCTTTATCGATGATCCAGATGAGGGGATTGAGTGCAGCCCCAGTAAGTTTGCAGATGACACCAAACTAGGTGGGAGTGTTGATCTGCTTGAGGGTAGGAAGGCTCTACAGCGGGACCTGGACAGCCTCGATCGATGGGCCAAGGCCAACTGTATGAGGTTTCATAAGGCCAAATGCCGGGTCCTGCATTTCAGTCACAACAATCCCAAGAAATGCTACAGGCTTGGGAAAGAGTGGCTGGAAAGCTGCCCAGCAGAAAAGGACCTGGGGGTGCTCGTGGATGGCCACCTTAACATGAGCCAGCAGTGTGCCCAGGGGGCCAAGAAGGCCAACAGCATTCTGGCTTGTATCAGGAATGGCATGGCCAGCAGGAGCAGGGGAGTGATGGTGCCTCTGTACTTGGCACTGGTGAGGCCTCACCTCGAGTACTGTGCTCAGTTCTGGGCCCCTCTGTAGAAAAGGGACACTGAAGTGCTGGAGCGTGTCCAGAGGAGAGCTACCAGGCTGGTGAGGGGTCTGGAGACCAGGTCATATGAGGAGAGGCTGAGGGAGCTGGGCATGTTTAGCTTGGAGAAGAGGAGGCTGAGGGGAGACCTCATTGCTCTCTACAACTCCCTGAAAGGAGGTTGGAGAGAGGTGGGTGTTGGCCTCTTCTCCCGAGGGAATAATGACAGGACCAGAGGAAATAGTCTGAAGTTGCAGCAGGGGAGGTTTAGATTAGCTATTAGGAAGAATTACTTTACTGAAAGAGTGGTCGGGCACTGGAACAGCCTGCCCAGGGAGGTGGTTGAGTCACCATCCCTAGAGGTATTTAAGAAACGTCTAGATGTGGCACTTCAGGGCATACTCTAGTGGCAGAGAATGCAGGTTGTTTGGTTGGACTCGATGATCTTAAGGGTCCTTTCCAACCATGAAGATTCTGTGATTCTATGATTCATAGTGGGGGGGTTGTGAGGTTAGGAAAAATGCTGTTCACTACCTTTCCTGGAATACATTTTTAAAATTGAGTATTGAATGTGTGTTTTTGTATGGGTGACAGCAGATGTCAATGGATCATTGTGTCTGTAGTAAAGAAAAATAAAAAAAAGCATATCATTAAATACTTCAGGATCTTTTTAAAAATGAAAGAAGATCTATTTTAAGGAGAAGAGGAAAAATATTTTCCCCACATAATAACAAATAACATTTTAACATTTTAAAAATATTTTGTAGTACTTTGATAGAATTATTCTTTCAGGTAAAGTTTGATGAATTTAATCTCAATTTCGACCACTTTTCCCCCTTCTTTTTGGACAAAATAAAATTTCTAAATAAATATCTTCTTGAAACAAGACACTTAACAATTCCTTCTCCTTTTTAAAAAGGGAAAAATGACAGCTCTTTTTTTTTTTTTCCCCCGCTATCAATACAGTTTAGACTGTAACCTTAATCAATATGTTGTTTCCTGAGGGAAAATAGTCTCAATGAACACCTTTCCGCCAGATTTCATTTGTGCCAGTTGGTGGGTTTAATGGTTTCCTAACCTTTGTACAGGCCCAGTGGCTGGGCTCACTGTTCCAATATACTTTATATAAATGGACATTTACGCTGAAAAGTTCTGTTGAGGATTGCAAAATGACAAAGTTTTTTTACTGTTCCTGGCCTGCCCGATAACACATTTATGCAATATCCTTTTCTGTCAAACATTCCTCAGTAGGCTTCTTTTGGAGTGTAAAATTCCTATTAATTCTCTAAGAGCTTTAGGTGGAAAAAGAAAACTCTTTGGCTTGTGTACTCTTTTCAAATGCTTTCGGTACCGGAACCTCACTCTGACTCAGCATCTGTGGCCAAAGTGTGTTATTCAGGGGTTATTTAGCCTAAATACAGGCTGGTGATTTGGTTGTTTGAAGAATCATAAAACAGTTTGTCGATAATTTGAGCTACTGGTATTTGCAGATTTGGGAAGGGAAAGTACAGTACATCTGAGTACGCTACATATTTTGATGCAAAACTATTTTGGACCTTTATTTCAGCTTTCTTGTTTTCTAAGAGCTTGCCAGATAACTGATAATGCAAAAAGTGTATTGGATAAGATTAGAGAAATGCTGAGGCTCAAGGGTATAAATTTGTGTTTACTTCCTCACAAATATTAAAATGTTCTTTTTTCTTGCTGCCCTCTGGCTGAGCTGTTTTTAGTTATTATATCTCTGTTAGCCAGTTATATGATAATTTCCTCCATTACTTAAAAAACATAACAAAATACATGACATTTTTGCATTACAATAGAAACTAAATTCTCATGCAATTACAGGCTAAGCTAGTACCTCTTCCAGCAATGCAGATGTGGGAAAACCTAAACCTTTTTTGACCATCCTGTGTTGTCTATAAGTATTAAATCTCACTGTCTGTTTTGAGTCTAACAGCTTTGACATCAAGATTGATGTAGTTATTATTCCTTCTGTAACAGCCCTTGCACAGTCCATTGACAGAGCAGTTGTGGGAGAGTCAGGAACTTCGTACAGGCAGGTGACATCAGTGAGAACAGGCTGTAAAATGCTGAAGGGTCTTTGATACCCTAAGAAAAGCAGACTAATGTGATCACATCTACACATACGTATTTATTTTTCCATTCCTCCAGGTCATCTACCTCCCCCCAAATCCTGAATGCTATGGTGATTTCAACTAAATTTGACAGAAAGACCACATTCTCAGACAAATTAAGTTTCTAATGAATGTTTAGGCAAAGATGAGATTTTGTTAATTCCCTACACAAAAATGATCTTTCCGCATGAGCTCAAACCTCGTTAGACAGCAGAGCATCCAAACAGGAGCTCATCTAGGAGACACTAATCCATGTGACTAGGGACTTGGGTCTTTTCAGTCTGGAAAAAAGACGACTGAGGGGGGATCTTATCGATGCTTATAAATACTTCAAGGGTGGGTGTCAGGAATAGGGTCAGTTCATTTTCAGTGGTGTCCAGTGACAAGACAAGAGGTAACAGGCACAAACACAGGAAGTTCCATCTCAACATGAGGAGGAACTTCTTTACTCTGAGGGTGACAGAGCTCTGGCACAGGCTGCCCGGAGAGGTGGTGGAGTCTCCGTCTGTGGAGACATTGAAAACCCGCCTGGTTGCCTGCCTGTGCAACCTGCTCTAAGTGACCCTGCTCTGGCAGGGGGGTTGGACAAGATGGACTCCAGAGGTTCCTTCCAACCCCTACCATTCTGTGATTCTGTGATGTGGTCAATGGCTAAAGCTTTGTGCTACTGCTCACAAAATTCATCAGCTTTTTTTTTTTTTTTTTCTAAGAAAAACCAACAACCTAACAGCTAATTCGGGTTTCTGGCAATTCAGGATCACTAGTAATTAAGCATGACAGCTTGAAGATCAAATGTTCTTATTGCTCCAGATTAGTGCTTGATTTGAGCCGTGCTGCAGCTTCTTGTTCCTCAGTTCCCTCTGTGTGACACAAGCCCAGCTGCACTGCCCTGGCTTTAAAAGGTGTGGCAAAGATAAAACCACTTAATGCTCAGGTATGTTCAACTGTTAGAGTGATGCTGCCAAAGACAAATATATGAATTATCATAGAATCATAGAATCTTCATGGTTGGAAAGGACCTTTGGGATCATCGAGTCCAACCATACACACACAAAGAAACCCCAAACCCCAAACCCCTACAATCTCTGCCACTAGAGCATGCCCTGAAGTGCCACATCTAGACGTTTCTTAAACACCTCTAGGGATGGTGACTCAACCACCTCCCTGGGCAGGCTGTTCCAGTGCCTGACCACACTTTCAGTAAAGTAATTCTTCCTAATAGCTAATCTAAACCTCCCCTGCTGCAACTTCAGACCATTTCCTCTGGTTCTGTCATTATTCACCTGGGAGAAGAGGCCAACACCCACCTCTCTCCAACCTCCTTTCAGGGAGTTGTAGAGGGCAATGAGGTCTCCCCTCAGCCTCCTCTTCTCCAAGCTAAACATGCCCAGCTCCCTCAGCCTCTCCTCATATGACCTGGTCTCCAGACCCCTCACCAGCCTGGTAGCTCTCCTCTGGACACGCTCCAGCACCTCAATGTCCCTCTTGTACAGAGGGGCCCAGAACTGAACACAGTACTTGAGGTGAGGCCTCACCAGTGCCAAGTACAGAGGCACCATCACTCCCCTGCTCCTGCTGGCCACGCCATTCCTGATACAAGCCAGAATGCTGTTGGCCTTCTTGGCCCCCTGGGCACACTGCTGGCTCACGTTAAGGTGGCCATCCACGAGCACCCCCAGGACCTTTTCTGCCGGGCAGCTTTCCAGCCACTCTTTCCCAAGCCGGTAGCGTTGCTTGGGATTGTTGTGACTGAAATGCAGGACCCAGCACTTGATCTTATTAAACCTTATGAGAAGTTTTGTTAATCTCAGTGCTGCACTATGGAGAAGCACATAATAGTGAGCTGCTTGGAGATCTGCGCAGGGTTAAGGAGCTCTGTTAGATACCTGGCTTTCAGACATTCTGAGATCTGTATCTTTAACCAACCTGAAAAAAAAAATATTGTTGGGATCCATATTCTGTGTATTTTGGAGCTTAAACCATAAACAAAATTATCAGTTGCATGTGATCGAAACATGCCATTACTTCATCAGTTCCTTGTACTGAACTGATGATCAAGAATCCCCTTTCTTCTGACTTTTTCTCACATTTCTTTGTATATAACTTATTCTCAACCATAAAATCCATGTACATGTGCTGATAGTACATGGCATGGAGGCACAGATAGGGATGACCAGGAGTGCCTCCCGATTTTCTAACACTAGTCTGAAGTCCCACGTAAATCTTCATCTGGTGAATGCCTTCGTGTTTGCATTGACATACTTACTGCTTCTCCACCTCACAGGAGCTTATTTGTTCTATTTATCCAACTGTTTACTATCTGCTTTTTAAGCTTTTAGGGATTTTTCTGGGAATTAAAGGAGTAGATGGGGACCAGAAATGATAAGGTTTATTTTGCTTTGTTTTTCACACTGTAACCTATTAGTTACAACATTAATTCTGCAGATATTCAAGTACAGGACGCAAAGATGGAAATTCAGCTTCTTTTCCCTTTTGTGTCCATAGATTTTTCCTATATCTCTGTTAATGAAATCCAAAATAACACCTAGTGGTTGACAATTATATTTGAGGGGCAGGTCATCTTGTACTGAGGTCAGCTTCCACTGCCTGACCCTGCTTATAAAGAGAGGCTTTGGGATGCTGAGCAATGCGAAGTGCCAATATTCCAGCTGTGTTCATGGCTTTGGGAGAAAAATAAACACCAAACAGCTGCAGAAGCTAGCAGAAGCCATTGTGAGATAACACCATCAAAATCATGAGAGAATAAAATCCTGAGTTTAATGTAATGTAACCAAAAATATAAGGAAAGTGACAGAGATGTGTATGAATAACATTAGTCTAGAGAAAATTCTGTTTTCAGTGCTGTTTTCTTGTATTTTGGGGCAGTGGTTTTTATTCATTGTATTTTTTTCATAACTGAAAATGTGAAATATTAATACCTGTTAGCAAAGTTGTAGCGTAGAAATTCTGAACACAGTAATCTTGAGGATTAAGCAAATGACAGTTAACATATCTTGGAGTCACCCAGCATAACCCACGAGGGACAATATAAAACAGGTTCCACCAATTTTGCTTTCAAGGCTCTGTTTACCTTAAGTATGACAGCAATTTGCTCTCCTGGCAGATGAACCTTTTCTCTTTCTCTCTCTTCAGTATGTATTAGACAGATAGTATTTATATCTGTTAGTGTTTTATTCTGATAGCAGGAAAACCAAAGCAGTCCAAAATACCTGCCTCCATTTCTGACCCTCCCTTTCTCCATGGCAAATGAAACTTTCTTTCTATTAACTTCTCTCTGAACCAAATTAAATAGTACTGCAATTTAATGTTATCATTTCAATGGCTTCAGAGGTATACCTCTTTTTGTTGTATAAGTCATACTACAATTCAGAAATAAGTGGAGCTATGAAAATTTAGACTGTTTACCTTAGAGGAAATGCTTTGCACATCTTTATTCCATCGCACATATACAGCTATAGGGTAGACAATAAGGGCCTGAGGTCCCTAATAAGGAAAAACAGTATAAATGGTAGAACTGAGTTTTCTTTCTGTAACTGGAAATATATTGGCAGAAGAGAAATTAACTTCTTGTAAAGAAAGGATATGAGTAGAGAGCTAAAAATTAAGCTGTTAAGGTTAATAACTGAGAAATTCTGGCCACTTCAGGTACTGGGCAGCCATTTATGAGGGGAAATTCATCTGAACCTGAGCAGCAACCTTTTCTGAGTCTTTTGGCTTACTAAGAAAAATTGAGGCAAAGACACAGACAGGAACTCCGTGCAAGGCCTCTTTTCTGAGGTTGTGTTGCATGTATTGTGTGGCTCTCAGCAGCCACCACTGTTGATTATAGAGGCAAAACTTGGCTTGTATTGCTGGGGTGCATACTAAGTCAAGACACATGAAGACATGTGGGAATCTAGGATGGCTAAAGGTGAACCAGGTATCAGCGAGGTTATGATGTGGCCATCGTCACAGATGAAAAAGGATTCAGTGTTTTCAAGCCCAAATGCATAACACTAGGCTCTCTTAGTCAACATACAAGGACCCTATTAAATATGGCATGCATAAATACCCCAACAGAACCCTTACCTCTTTCTCCAGGATGCCAATTTATTGATGCTTCCACCCATTTAGCAAATTAAATTTGGGAAGGGAGGCTTGAACTTATCAGCCAGCACTTACTATCTTTAGTGTAGAGCAGTAACCATGTAGGCTTGGGCTTTAAAGCCTTTTTTTTTTTTCTTTTTTTTGTGACACTGAAAAATTGTCTCTTGTTTAAATATGCAAAGGATTCTGAGCCCTAAATGTCTGCGCATTGCAGTCAGCTGCAAACAGCACAGCTGAAACATCTGTTACCCTTGGAGAGAGCCCCCGTGCCACTGAGTTGTGCATCAAGAATGCCCTTGTACCTGCCAGACAAGGTGACTGGCTTAACACTTTAGATGCCTGATGCATTTTGTTGTGGCTGAGAAGAACAGGAGATGTACCGTGAGGGTAGTAAAATGCATCCTGAATCTGTCCTTATTCAGGATAGATATCCCTTAGCTGAGCAAATTTCTGTATAGTAGCAAAGCAGAAAATGCTGGAGGAGAATCTGGGTCATGACAGGACTCTAAAAGTGAGACCTGTGGCTTATCTGTCAGGGTCTGAAATGCATCCAAGTACTGCAGGTTTATTTGGAATGAAGTCACTCTTTAAGGGGGAGATCCGTTCTTAGAAGACGACCATCTCTATCACTGCATGTTGCCCCTCCTTAAATCAAATCACACCCTGCAGTGTTATAAGAGTAAAATAGGAATTTGAGATGGGGTATGCAATCTGGCACTGTGTCTTGTTGTTTTGTTTTGTTTTCTAGTAATTTTACAATGTTATTTTGTAACACAATGTATTTTTGAACTTCTTGAAGCCTGCTTGACGTTCAGCTCATGAAATATACTGTAGTCACTGATAGGATTTTCTAACACCTCATGAGCAGTACAGATGTGATAAATTCATTGCTGCATGCATTTTACCCTGTTAATGGAGCAGTTAGCAGACCAGGTTCTGGGTCCCACCTATCTCCTACCTCTGCGATTGTCTCATGGACAGTATCTCTGCAGTTTATCTATCCTCACACCAAGCGAAGCAAAACATCCATAAAAGGAGTCACACAGGGAAAGGGATCATGCTTTTTGCCAGAGATGGTAGCATTCTTACATCATGGTTCATAAGAATTTTGAGTTATGGTTTATAATGGCAGAGTATTCTTGATAAAGCAACTGGTGAATAATAATATTAGCACATAAAAGGTTAGGGAAGAAAAAAAAAAAAAAGAGGAAACTTCAGGAAGGAGAAAGAGGGAGCTGTATGTCTAACACACCTGCAGCTAGAACTGGTCTCAAATACATTGTTCTATCCCAGCCCCAATCTTTTATACAGTGCATTACCCTTCCAAAACACCGTCTCTACTTTTGGGGTTCCTATCCCACAGCAATGGGGAAAAAAAAACATTAAAAAACAGGAGTGTTCAGGGTCAGTTTCTAACAGGGGAGATTTACTGGGGTGTCAGAAGGCTATAGCTCGCCCACTGTTAGTAGGTAGCATTGCTGAATATTCTGCCCAGTGCGTGATATGGAGTGAAGATTTCATCACATTCCTATCTCTGTTCTCCTTTCATAGAGCTGCTGCTCTCTGCTCCTCAGAAAGCAGATTTACATTGGTGGGCCTGTATTTTTTATAGTGTGTAAAAAGAAAATCCCACTACGTGTCACACCTCATCTAAGGTGTTCTAGAGTCCAACTCTTGTGATTAAAGAATTGGGTGCAATTGTGTTTCTGTATGTCTTAAGATCCTGTGAAAATGTCAATTATTGCTGTCTGTTTATTGTGTTTTTATTGTGGCTAAATATTGTGGCTAATTATTGTCCCTGCTGATAGTGAGTCTGGGCATGTCCTTCTCTTTTATGGTATATATGAAAGCAATATGGCTTTATTGTTCCTTTGAAATACCAGGAACGGGAAATGAAGGTCCAAAAAATGTACTCCATCACCTGTTCACTGCATGTTCTTGAGTGGGACACATTTGAAATGCATTCAGATCAGAAGGCGTGATGCTAGTTCAGAGCTGTATGTTCTCAGGGTCTGAAAATATAGGTTATAGGGTGAAAGACAAAGGTCAAAGCTCCAATAGTAAGTTATTATTTGTCAACATACATTAGTTGAGGAGTTGATTCCTTCACTTTAATGAGCTAAATACTATACAACAGGTAATGTGGTTTCACCCAGATTCACATTCAGTGATGTCTAGGGCATCTTTAAACAGGTATAATGTTTAAGTTTACAAATGCCCAAGACAGAAATGTTGCATGTGGCTAAATTACAATGAATCACAAACGTACCAAGTACCGTCTGCTGCATCAGTGAGGAGAACTGTGTTGGTGGAACTGGTCACCCCTTTGGCAATGATTTGTCTAGTCAGAACTTAGCTATTCACTGTCATGCTATAACTGGATGTCGACAGAGATTATGTTTTCTGAGGATTACATTTAAATGTTACTGTTAGAGAGCTCTTGCCAAATATTTAAATACTGGTAGTCAGCCATGATTAAATCATGCCCAATGACAAAGTAACAATTCTGCTGCCCTATACAATCTTGGGTGCTTAGGGTGGCAAAGCAACGCACAGATAACCATTTCCAAGATGCAGAGTGGGAATGGGATTAATTAGGGCAATATCTACAGCTCTACAAGTGACCTCGGGCTCTCATTTTTTTACTAGCAAGAAACAAATTTGACCCTGCAAATCTCTCTCCATAGCATGTTTTTCACCCAGGTAACTTAGGCCATAAATATTGACCAACACTGAGCATCTATACCATTAAATGGCTGTGAGAGGAGTGTCTACTGATGCTTCTCAGCAGCACGGCATTGATTTAATCCTAAATATAGAGATAAGGTATCCATCATTAGGTAGACAATCGTAAAAGGAAGCCTATTTTATTAGATCACCTAATAAAAGTAGCTTTAGTATCATTCTCTGTGGTATAAACCCAGACTGGAGGATTACAGTGGTTAATAACTTTATACAGGCAAAATATGGAATTTTCTATCATGTGGAAAATTCAGTAGTTTCAATATCTTTTGTCATCCTGCAGAGATATGTTCATATATCTGGACTTCCCTCTTTCCCCCTCGGAGCAGATTGCATAGATTGCATAGATTGAAGTACCTTTTAAAATTTTTATTCCAAAATAGTGAAATATTGCACACTGACATCTTTAAGCAGAGCAGAAACTTTCCTTACCTCTGAACTCAATTACCCGAATGACACCTTAGTTCCTCAATTGATCAGTGCAAAATTTTATATCATATTTTGGGCTTGTATGCTGTGAATGTGAATGTGGCCAACACATTGGAAAGCAGAGCTACATCATACACCTTCACAGTCATAAGTTGAGATATCGGAGGAACAAGGAGCTCATGCACCGTGTCTTTGGCATCAATCTTCTCACAGCTACTTTCCCCCCAGGCAATGTCCATAGCCCAGGGACAATCAAGTCTGGTCATAAACACCTCTTAAGATGAATCTGTTTTTTCTCTGAAAAATGGTAATTTGGTGGTGGTGGCGGCATTTTTTTTTTCTGTGTATGGCCTCACTGATCATTATTAGGAAGTTTTCCTACGTTGCCTCTCTTCCTTTCTAATCCCCTCAGGTCCATGCTGGTTCTTCTCACTGTGTTGGGGGTCTGACACACCATTCAGTCTGCTCTCTCCTTTCCTTCATGAATATGTACTCTATTCCCCTCCTTGAGTTTTTATAGTGAAATAATGGCGAAACTCTCCAGAGATGGGAAGGAGAAAGAAGGGTTTCTTGAGAAAGCTACTCTAGGCATCGTCTTTTGTGCAAAGATTTGATTCCTTGAGGGATTTCAGTAGGGTTTTTCGGTTGTGGGGTGGTGCGTGTTTTTTTCCCTTCCACTTTGGCACAACATCTAAACCAATGTCTCTTAGCACTGAAAGGAGAAGGAGCGAAATTGAGAATGAGCTTGAGTATTTCCCATTACCACTGTTGTAATGAGCTCTTTGCCTCTGTTCGTCAGTATTCTCCCCAGTCCCAAAGCCGCTTTGGGGAATATTAGAGTGAGAGCTGTAACATGACGCACTTGCTGGGGAGGAGAGAAAGGGAGGAATGTGCGTGATAGTTGAGGGCAAATAGCTTTCATTTAATTAGTAGATTAATTAAAGCTTTCTCCCTTGGGTAGGGGATGTGTGTGTGTGTGTAGAAAGTGTTTCTGCAGCCTCTTGTAGCTGTTCATCATGCATTTCTGTTCCAAGTGTGACTCAGATGGGGTTTCTATTGAACTTGCTGGGAGCCTGCACAAAACAAATTTCCTGTCTAAGATCTTTTCTCTTCAGGGTTTTGTTTAAATGTAATGAAGTATACATGGGCAAATAATAACGAGTAATAACAAGAAGTTGCTTTGCAAATGAATGTGGCATCCGGCAGCACGACAAGTGCAGAACTCCTAAAAGCTTCTGTGTTTTCCAAAGTCCCTGCAGTGAGAGAAGTCTTACATGACCACAGATTCCCTCAGCCTTCACTCAGTGAAACCCATCGAGAGTTTTTTTCAGTGTGATAAACGATTCAAAGATACTTCATAGCCTTGACTCCACACACTTTAGATAGGTCCTGAGAAAGCAGATTAAAGCCAACAGTGTGCTCGGCTGTCTTAACAGAAGCTTAACCATTAGATGCAGGAAAGTGATTACTTTCTAGAATAGATTACTTCTGGAATATTACATCCAGTTTTAGGCTCCTGAACATACTAAAGACATCAATCAGCTGGAGCAAGTTGAGAGGAGGGACACCAAGATGGCTTGTGAGAAGAGGATGAAGAAAATGCATTTATTTAGCTGGTGGATGGAGAGAGGCTTTTGGGGCAACCTAGTAGCAGCCTTACAATCTGCTACAAGTTCCTACAAGCAGATCGTCAAGAAGAAAGAGCCAGGTTCGTGCACATGGCAGGAGATCAGTGAACTATGGGCATAAGTTGAAACAAGGAAGGTTCATACTGGGTATAAAGAGGGGCCTCTTTACCCCAAGGATGAACATTGGGGTAAGTTGTGCAGAGAGGTTGTACAGTCTCCATTTTTTGAGGTTTCTAAAACCCAGATGGAAAAAGCCCCAAGAAACCTGGCCTGACCCTGCTTTAGGTGAACTGGAGACTTCTATATGTCCCTTCCAACCTGAATTATCCTGTGATTCCATGATTCTGTCTGAAAGACATGTCATAGTTGCCATGGTTTTGCAGACACTAGAGACGAGGATGTCTGGATGAAAGCAAAGCTGTATGAAGGACTGAAGCTCTAAATACAAAATCTGTAGACAGGTTAAGACAGCTTTAGGCTATCTTTTATATCCTATTGGGCTTGGGTTGCTTTGCCACCTGATACGGCCTTGCAGGGCTACTTTAAACAGGGAACTACATTACCTCCGCTGCCTGAAGAGTGAAAAAGAGGTGTGTCTTTCCCAAAAATCCTCTGGAGGTCATGGGAGGGGGCAACAAGCCTTTTCATCTGTTGCTATTTCTCTCAGAAAAGGCAACTGGAGGTACGAGGCAACTCTAAGAACAATGGTCAGGTACCTTCTTAAGAATCAGCTGGAAGCAACACAACCTTTTATTCAGAGTTTAAGTGGGAACTTTCAGGCTTCAAAGTAGACCCATCGTTTTCCAAGACAAGGGACTGACGTAACAGAGAAAATCTGGGAGATGGACAAGCACAATCATTGTCATCGACAAGCTTATCCCATTGGATCAACAGTTCCCCAGATCAGATGAACAGTGTGTCCCAGAGTGGTCAGAAATTAAAGAATTCCTCTTTCATTTCCTTCATTGTAGATGTTTGACTGAATCTTAACGCCATATCCCTGAATTCTGTAAATATAAAGGCTCATTTCTCAGCCAGACACAATGTGTTAAGAAAGGTAGATGCTACCCTCCAACTTTCCAACCAGTCTTTTCTACTAATTAATCAATGTGCTGAATCCATATAAAATACATTCACATGAGGTTCTGACCCACAGAGCCCATTGAGAAAATACTCATTATTTATCCTCCTTTGCCAATCACAAATTCCACCACTTTACATATGCATTACTTGTCTGCAACCCTTGTTCAATGAATTTCTGCTTGCTGAGACAGTCATTTAGGGAGGTTTGGCTAAAGCTTGGATCTATACTAAGTTGCTGTATTGCAAACGGCTTTGCCATGTTCAAGGACTGCCATGCCACAGCCTGTGTCAAGAACTGGACAGTGTCCTTGGAAGCAATTTATGGTGAACTCTGCAAGCTCTGCACCATTGATGTTCTGCAGTGAGCCCACACAGTCCACTTTTGCCCCAACTAAAAGCTCTCAGAGGGCTGAGAATCTTCCCATGAGGTTTCAGTCAGATTTGTAAGGGGGGCGACCCTGATTTGGACACTTAAATCCCATTGCACATGAATACTTTTGAAAATTAGTGGGAATTGCAATGTTGGCAGGAGATGGTCAGCTTTTCAGGCCTAAGATGACCTCTGAGGAATGGAGGAAGACATCTAGCATGTGTTATTGGGAGCTGTACTTCTTGGAGTTTTATCTTTGGAAAAGAAAGTCTCGGGAACAATGGGAGAAAGCCATTTTGTGTAGTATAATCAGTATCAGAAAGGGCTATTGAACCTTTAGTTTCCCCTCAAGAACGTTATGTCTAGAAAGATTTTTAAACTCTTTTCCAATCAGTGGTTGCATCCTGCCAGTACAAGGGTTCAAAAAACAGTGCTTGGTATTGCCTGCTATCAGAGATAGGATAAAGGTGTGCTTTGGTTTAACTCAAGATGTCAGTTCCTGGGAAGTCATCAGCTATATTAAGAGTGCCTCACCATGCTCAAAGCGAGACTTTTCAACTGATCTCCAAAATAAAAAAAGCCAGTAAAGGCAAACTCAAGAATAAGTTCGCCCCATGTTGCATAACACATCTTTTGTACAGAGTTACCACTTCAGAAGGCATCCACTGAGTGAAGGGAAAGGTTGATTATGCTGCTGCTATTTTCTAACCTGCAGTGAGACTTGCATCCCTCTAGGAGCCATCAGTGTTAGAAGGTAACCATATCTTAAAATCATGTAAGCCAGTTTGAAAGGGATCAATGCCTTATTTGTCAGTGTGACTTATTTGTGGGGGCTTTTTACGGCACATTTTGCTTAAAGCATGGTGTCAAAGCTATGCTGCAGATTGTACAATTGTGGCTTGGTTTGAAGAAGTTTCTAATCACTTTACCCTTTCACTTAGTCTAAAGTGTTTTGAAATTACAGTAGTTTGGGTGCCATTTATACAGGCAGACAAAAACGCAATCAAGTAACAATGTAAGGCCTTCCGGGAGACAACAATTTGTCCAACTGCCAAGCCAGTGTTGTGGGTACCAGTAATGATGTAAATCAGTTCTGAAAAAATCCAGATAATCAGAGCTCCTTCCCAAACACCTCTATTTTTAACACAATTTTTTGCAAGTCTTGGCCCTGGTTTGACCAGTTGAATCATTGCTTGATAAGAACAGGGATTAAATCTAGTAATGTTGTTTCCATGACAAAGTGAGCTTCTTTCAGCAATGCTTACATAATAATGTCTCTTTTTTTAAGCTAACTTTTTAAAACTGGAAGTCATAATAAAATTAGCAAAAAGTGTTATTCAGTATGAAGTGAGTGATCTGACATACCTAGTGGATTAAACTCCTTTCTGACATTACTTTAGAGACAACATTTAGACAAAAGATGAATCAGACTCTGTTTCATTTCTACATTGATGTAAAACACGTCCATGAGGAATTTAATGCAGGATTTTTTTGCTGTTGTTTCTTTGCTTTTTTATTCTGTATTTCTTTACCTCTCTCCTTATTGTCATGGTGCCTGATATGACATATCCTGAAAGGAGTGGAAATATTCTCATTCACTTTGCAAATCAGAATCAGGACTTTACAGGCATAATACAGAAATGCAGAAAAGGAAGGAACAGCTAATGGTACTGAATTGCTATCTTCTGTCAGGTCTTCGTAGAAATGAAAATACCAAATGAATCACACAGTTCACTATTGTATCTTTACTATGATTTCAAAGCATATTTTCTGATCCTGGAGTTTCTTAAGAATACTGGTGATTTTTCTCACTTCTGTAGACTTAACTTGTGTAGTGAAATAATGTTTTAAAGCAATTGTGAATATTCTTACAATGAGTAAAATGAGCAGAACAGTATTTTTTGAATGACTGTATGTAGTGAAAGGCAGTCCAGGTTTCTTGGCTAGACCATGCTACAAAAATTTCCAAATCCTTCCACCACCCAACCACCTCTCTTATACACAAGTCTTTATCAATGACTGTGAACATGGCACAAGGATAATGTCCCATTCATAGATAATGTTCTGACTTTCCTCTGAGAAGTACTATATCCACTTGATATAACTGAGGAAATGATTCAAGTGAAAAAAACATAAATGTCTTTTGCTATTAGAGATACCCTATAGTGTCCAAAATATCCTATCAAAGGGCAAACATAAAGGCTTACACAGCCAGCAGCAACTGCAGGTCAAGTGAGATACCCTAAGGCACATCAAATGGTCTAGACACCTGTGCTTAGGCTTCTGACCTGCTTACTTGGGGTGTAGCTGTATGTTAGTGTCACGTACACAGTGTGTAAGTCAGGGCAGCTACCTAAGCATGATGTTCCGTTTGAGTTCATATCCCTTCTTCCTTAGTACAAGTAGTTAGGAAGCATCTTCTTAATGAGGTCCAGTCCTGCTCTCTCAGCTGCCTGCTCACAGCCTTGCTTTGTGCTTTGTTGCCTTTCCAGTATAGAAATCTTGGGGCAAAGAAGAAGGTGTCCTTGAAGTCACCTTCACCTGCCTTTCTGCCAGTGCTTGATATACTTGAACAAAAACAAGAAGAAAGACAGCTTATTTAAATTTCCATCTGGAATAACCCGTTGTCCTGGTGTGACACCCAGCAACAAGTATTTATTTCCCTAAGCAGGGAAGTGTATGGTACCCTTCTGATCTGCACAGTTCCTCCCATGTGGTTCCTTCACTGGAGCATCCGTACATTTGAGCAATGCCTTGCTTAAACACATGACTAAAATATGCTAATTGCTAGGGCAGGTCTAGAAACATCACAAATGCATTTACCTGGTTCTCTGCTCGGGTTTATGTACTAACAATGGCTTTCTTAGTAGAACAGTTCACAATAAAGCAACACCTTGAGAGTATGTATGAGAGAATATATGTAGGTTGTAACATAATAACACGATTGTTATTAACATTACAGTAATGTCAAGGGAACATCAAAGAGTTAAGTACTCCACGTTACACACAGCACATGCCAGCTGATCTCTGTGGTGGCCACCTTAATAAAAATAAATGAAGAAAAATGAAATCTTTCAATTTGTTGCACATCTATAGAGTGGTAGGCAGCTGCTTTTGTCTTTTTGTGTTCTCTCAGAATTAAACAGACATTGATTGTATTTACTGTCTTTGTATCTATACAAATACATGTCTTTTCAAAATTAGGGTGAGTCAAACTCCTTCAGTCCATTGGGAGTAATAATTTATTTTTTTTTCAAACACTTAATTTCATGCACTATCCTCTTGGTTTCTTGATTTTTCTAGTCTGTGTCAGAATATTCTTTAACTGCACATATGACTGATATCTTCTGAGAAACTGAAACCAGACTGTCTCTACTGAACTCAGGAAATTGCAAATGTCCTTGAGGCAAAAGAAAAGAAATCAGGGGGCCATGAAGTTCCAGCTTACACTTCCATGTGAATTATGCTCTGCCATTCAGCTGTTGAAGACTGACTCAACAGATTAAAGGCTCTACCAGTACATAGTTAATGAAGAAACATGAAACGTGGATCCTTTCAGGAAAACTTGATAACACTAATGCATCCCTGCATTCAACAGAGAAACCCTCTGTTATAAATTTAAATTTGGTTTTATTTTCTCAGATACAGCATTGCTAATTAGCAGAGATGACAGGCAGCTTCTCTTGTCTCCTCTGGCACTGAGGTTACTGTTTCCTCCCTTTCTTTGCTTTCTGTCTCAGTTTCTGTGTTCCCCAACAGTATTTTTTTTTAAATCTGTTGATGAAGAGTGCAACAAAATGGCATAATGATGGCTATGGGAAGTCACATCAAAGTATCCTGTCAATAGTGAAAGCTTAAGGAAGGCTACAGGGAGCGATGAAGCACATCACTCTAGCGCTATGTCTGTGAGCTGCAGTCTACATTTCAAATACCTCCTGAGCCAGACTTACTCAGATACAATTGACTAAATTTAGTCAGTTTAGTCAGATACATCTGACTAGATATGCCTGCCTGCAAGGAAAACAATAAAATCTGAGCTTTTAACCTTAAGCTGTCTTTATAATCAATCAAGTCCTGGCTTTGATTTACATCTATTAAAGATGACTCCAAAAATAGGAAGGATAAATCACACTCTTTTGTCCCTTGACTATAGATTGAATCTAAACCTTCTTCTCAAAGGTCTAGGGTTACCTCAGAGGACATAAAAAGTTGGGCATGGTGGGTTTCTTAGTGTTTATTATCCTTTGATGGACTTTACATATATACATATACACACATAGATACGTTTTGGACTCCTATAACATTTAACATCCTCAATATCAAGATGAAAAGGGTTCTGCAGGTTAACATTTCCTTTCACTTATTTGTATCCTGTGTGCATAGACAACATGTATTGTTTTATTATTATAATGATTATTATTATTAATCATTCTATGACAACTTTTCTAATCTGTATATACCAAAATGTATGGAAAAAGCCACTTTCATGTACTGAGACAACCCCTGGACACTGCTTACAGACCTAGGCAACTGCGGAAAGCAAACCAGTACTGGCAGCAGAAGCCTAATTTACTCACTATTTCTGTTTTATCTTTATAAAAGATATTCTAGGAACTTGAATGTCAGCCAATGCAATTTTCCCAGTATTTGGTGAGGTTTAGGGGATGATGTAGCAAAAGCCCTTATGTTCTTGGGAGATCCCAGAGATCTGTGACAATATATATTTTCCAGGCCCTTGGGAGCCCTTAGAAGAGAACAATGTTTGTTTTGAAGACAAACAAATTTAATATAGTTATGCCTGGTATATTCCATGGGGAAAATAAGTGAAATTTATTACTGGAATCTTGGAGGTGAAACTGTGTAGCACTATCAGTTCCTACAAATGGTGAGTAACTCTTTCCAGTAAAGGTGCATTCGGAAACCCTCTCTGGCTTTGAAATAGGGGTGGTGGCTTCTAACTCTTACAAGTTCAAAAGTATGCAAATGGCTCTGTGTTTCCTAGTACACACAAAAGCACCACCAAACTAGGATTACTCATGCCTTGGGATTTACTGTGAGTATTGAGTGTGTGATGGCAGTTGGATACACTAGTGACACAAACTTTTCACTCCATTCCCTCTAATGGGATGCGAGGGAAGTAAAGTTGACCTGTGCAGCTGAGGCTCCAAAAATAAACTGAAGCACACTGAATTCAGGTATTGCTTTCCCTGTTTGCTTGTTCTTACTTAACAGTAAAGGGAAAACAGACCACTTGGCAGGTACATTCTACTTCTTCTGTAGTTCTCCATCATCAAGAGTGAAGGAAATGGGATGGGAAATATGAAAGAGCAAAATTACTCGCAGAGAACTGGGGTGACCTATCCTATCTTCAACCAGTGCCCTGATTTTCAGGGTGCTTTCCACACAGCGTGATTTGAACCTTAGCACTGCCCCTATAAAATGATCTAATGAAACCTGAGATTGTTATTTCCCCTGAATTGATATCCCCTGGCCACTTTCTACAACAGGAATGAAATCTTGTATTGATTTCTGGGAAAGGGTCCCATTCTTATTTTGTTGCTACTTCAGGATTGCCTAAATTCTGCAGGCTACAATGTTCCTGTTATAGACTTATTTATCTTTTTTTTCATTATTATTTTATTTTTATTTTTCCTTGTAGTGGGCTGCCTTAGAACCTTAAAGATAGGGGGAAAAAAAGAAAAAAGAAAAAAAAAAGATTTGGATCAAGTCAGTTTAATTGGCATTGCGTTCTTCTTTGGCAAGAAAGGAGCCTTGTATTCACTGGGAATAAAGGAAGAATGACATTAAGGAATGGACAGGGTGGAAGACTAAGAGTAAGAGCTTTTAATGTAGTTTTGAGTCCTGAGTGAGGTTAATGGATTGTGCAAGACTCATAAGAAACTGGTGGAAGATCAAACTGAACCTCAATTGATTTCTGATTCCTCTTTCAATTAGTTCTTTATTTAGAGGTACCTTTGCTTCAGCCTTGTATGAGGAAGGAATACAATGAAATAAAGCAAGCACATTAGAAATTACATTTTGACAGGGAGAACAACATAGAAATCCCAAACAATTTATAAGAGTTATAATTCTATAGTTTAACCTTAAGCCTGCTGGAAGAAAAAAAAAAAAAAAGGAAAAAAAAGAGTAAAAAAAAGAGTTTGTTGCAGTTTTCTCTCATCTTCTAAGGATGTTTTTATTTCTTTTTCTTTTTGAAGTGGGACCTCAAAACTTACTGATATTTCCTGATAGAATCACTGGCTATTTTAAGTTTGTAATTGTTCCTTCTCCACACTTTTTCCCCACATTTCAGGTTACAGCAACCCATTCTAACTGTATCATTAAAAAGGAGCAAGAGACTTGTCTGGAGAAGATACGGAGGGCAGCTGCCCTAAACCCTCTCAATGACTCTTCACCAGGTAAGTTTCAGCTTGGTGTAGATCATGTCCATTGAACTGATGGTTTCTAAACCTTTCCTATTGTGTCTGCAGGGGTTTTCAGCAATGTAAATGCAAACATCTTACGGTAAGAAGTGCGGTCACTGCAGCTGAATGAGCTTAGAGAAACATTATAAGGACAGAAAAATCAATCAATGGGGATGTACCAGAACAACCGCTGCTTATTATCAGAGGTCATAAATTTGCTTCTGTAGTTTAGGTGAAGCAGTGACACATATCTACAAAATTAAGCCAAAAAAAAAAAAAAAAAAAAAAAAGGAAAAGAAAGAAGAAACAGTGTGACTGGAAAGGCCTGGATAGTGTTTATGTCTTCTGCTGGTGCAGGTGGCAATAGCTATTGACATAAGCCTAAGTGCATCACTGCTCTGCTCTAAAACAGCTCATTCCCCCTTATCAGCTCAGTAACAAATTGTGCCTCTTTCTCACATGATCTGAAGACTTTTGCAGGGATTAACATTGTGATGACCGTAATCTTGATAAAGAATACTTGTGCTATTGCTGAGATAAGAAACTGAGGTAGCAACCAAAGAAAAAATTAATAGTTTAATATCCTGTCTCATTTCCCACTGACTGCAGCAGGAGCTGCCTATGGCCAGCACCAATGACAGAAAGGCAAAGAATGACAAAGAAACTAATTGGAAATCAGGGTCTATTTTGAGCCCTTTCCAAACTGCTTCTACTGTGACGAGAATTGGTAAAACTGCAGAGAAAAGCAGGTAAAACACATTGTGTGTGTGATAAAAGATGGGAGATTTTAACTAGTTTGTTCTTTATCACTCAAATCCAGAATAACCCTGGTAGTTGGGGGACTATTTAGATCGAACTCCTCACCCCTGCCTGTTCCAAATTCAAAGAGCACGGCTTAGAGATAGAGGAGGTTCAGAGCCATTGGAAAGGCTTTTGCATCTCAATGTGATTAAAATGTATCAACCGCTCGGGCAGGAAGAGACGGAATCCTTTCAAGCACTAACTCAGCAGCAGAACCCAGCTGCTCTTTATTCTGTTCCCCCATTTTTTTTTTTTATTGAATCACTGTAAAGATTTTCCCAGGCTCACTGTGCATCTTTTAGTTGTTCACCACATCCTGTGGCAACAAGTTACACAGTTTACGTGATTTTGGGTAAAAAAGTCACATCCCTTCAAAGACATGTATTTTCCAGTGAAGAATTCTGGCATATTTCTTTTTTGAAAGCCATTTCATTTTCTGGATCCTGTTTGTTTCCCTTTCTCTCTACATTTTTTAAATTACTGTAGACATATTTTACATACATTTCATTTCATCTCTGTGACTATTGCGCTCCACTCTGTCCCCATTAAATCCTGACCTTCCAGACTCACCTTTCATTACATGATACTTATTTCAAGCTATATCCTGCCACCTTCATTCCCAACAAAGCCTTGTATTCATATTTAAAGGATGGGACATCAACAGAGCTCCACCACCTTCTTACTGTTTGCTCAGTGTCATTGAGATACTAATTATTCTGTTTTGAAAGACACCTTATCGCTGCATGCTAACAAGAGGTCTACAAACATGGGGTACGACACACATGGTGAATTCACACTCTGTAGTAATTGGGAAGATACCACAAGTATCTGTTTTCTCCAAAAGCACTTTTGCCCCTGGCCTATTACTGGAATGGAACACGACTCACCATAGCTGAACCTGGCTTTCAGGTTAACTTATCAAGCGCTGGAGAAGTTTCATTATTAAACTGCCTGAAGAAGTAGTAACTGCCCATAAATTAAGCAGTCAGATTTGCAGGGTGTTGATTCCTCCCAATTTTCACCTGCTACAGATAACCTATTTTTCACCTTGGAGAAGTGAAAATTGTCCAACATTTGGTTTTTGTTATTATTCTGTGGCAGTAAGACTTACTAATGATGGCAGGTAGTGGAGAAATAAGTTATTAACTTGTTTCCTTTCAAAGAAAGAGAAACATAGGAAATAACTCCCTTGCTTGTCAGAAACAGCTGAAAGAAGGAAAAAAATCCCTCCTGACTGATGAGTAAACATCTGTTTATTCAACAGCAAGGAGATGCATAAAACTACCTCTTCCCCCTTTTGACTACTTCTGTATGCAAATTTCCATAGAATAATTCAATATCTAAATTTTCTGAGGATTTATTTCTCCTCAGAGGGACTGCAGGGTATAAAATGGGATTGTGAAGTTTTAGAATTTGTAGAGGCTCAGGCACATGTTCAAGTTCCTGTAGGTTAAAAAAAAAATCTTCCAAATCAGCTGAACTACAGTAACCTCTATAAGCAAGGTAGCTCCACATTTTCTTGCAGGTGACACAAAGTCAAATGATCTCATATAAAAGTTGAATCTGGGATGAGAACAGACTTTGTGATCTGTATTTCTACAGTATCTAGAACAACAATGTTACAGAATATGAATCCTACTCCAGGGTGCCAACATGGTGCAAATAATAATAATGGTAATAGATTCTTTGCTCCTGTTTAGAGACCTTGTCTTCTGCATTGATATTTCTGCTGCCTAGAAGTACTGTATGCAAAACCATGCACTTTGAAGTAAAAAGAGAAAGAAAATCTTATGGGTCCCTACTTTTTGCAGTAATTCAACTCTTCTGCCTTTGCTTTGCCCCCTTGCTGTGTTCAGCATCTGTGAAACAGACATAAGCTAAATGGTTCCCCAGAGCTCCGCTGGGTGAGGTCCAACACGAGCACAATGTTGATGCCGCAACTGCAACCACAGGGCTTGAAAAGCAAGGCTGGCACTATATTATGGAAAGCCTCCAGGCCTGACTTAGTGCTCTGATGTTTTCCCCTTTCCCTCCCCCTCTACCTCTCATGCCCAGATGTTATGTTCATTACTGTTTTATTCCTCACAGCACTCTTTTCCCTCTTTCTGCTGCTGTGTAATGCCTATAGTGCTTCAGAGACAATGGTTGCCTTGAGATTTTCTGTTTGTTCTTTTCCATGGGTTTTTGTTATGGCATCCTCCTCTAAAATACTTTAAATTCTTCATGAGCCTTTATATAAGAGGAAACAAGGAACATGTGCTGACCCTGTGTGCCCATCCCCATTCAACGATCACCTACAGCCTGAATGAAAAAGAGAATTTGAAGAAAATTAAACCTCAGCAGGACCTAGAATCTGACTGCTTTGCTCTGGAGATGGAATTAAAGTGATAAAGTGAAATAATGAAAGCCAAAAGCAAAAAAGAAAAGCAGAAGGGGAATGATAACTTCATACTCAACTTCTCTGGGCAGTGGAGCAAGGATATTTCTGACATCAGTGTTTCAAATGTCCCTTGTTTGAGATTTTGTCTCTGTTCTAGTGTAGAGCTGCCTCAGTTCCTGTTGTACCCTCTTCTAGCAGTCAGCAGTCCTCAAGGGACTTTCTGCTGATAAGAATTGATAAAGCTCACTTCTGTATGCACCCTTTTTAATTTTTATTTTTTTTCCCATTCAGACTCTGTTGATCTGTTCCCAACCCCGAGGCTAGGAAAGAACAGCACAGGAGTTACTCAGATGCTGAATGACAGTTTCCTGGGTCATGTACACTTAGAATGGGATTCATCTAATTAAATGTTGATGCCTGCAAGTGCATCTATGCTACAAATGAGCGAGTCACCTTGCTTATTTTGTAGCTCTGAATTTCTAATAAGTAGAGTCTGAGACATTTAATCCTCAAAGTAGATAGATGATCCTTTCTTTACAGAAATATATGGAAGTAAAACTGACCATCTCAGCTATATATATTTACACCGTAGATGTCTACATTTTATCAGACAAATCCTACCTGCACCTGGCTCTGTTATACTGACTAGGTCATGCTAGATGTCTGGATTACCCAAAAAAATCTGGACCATCATTTTTACTATGGGATGTTTTGATATGTAGGTATCTTCTTCCTACCATCTATGTACTTAACGGGAGTAGACCTACTTGTGTGAGCAAGTTTCGCAATCAATGCTTCCTTGAGTGGTGACCTCAAAATACAGTCAGGTGTTCAGCAGCCTGCACATTCACACTTGCCACATATAGGTGCTGACAAAGAGAATATCCCAGCTGTCTTCTGCTTCCAGATAGGCTTGTATGTCACCTAGTTGTAACTCTAAGGGCCTTACACACTTGTCTGGCTTGATCTGGGGTCTACCGACCTTTTGCATCTGATACTGTCCATGGAGGCATTAAACCACAGCCAGAAAATACGCAACTCAGAGCAATCCCATGATGGAAAGACCCCTGCTAATGAAATGCAGAACATTTCTCTCTCTGTAGACTGCATGATAGACTTTTACCAGCCTGTTACCTGGCTTGCTTTCTACTGTTGGAATTTGATTTTCCAGATTTGTCCCTGAATGTGTCTCTCTCTCAAATTGTGGGTGAGTTCAGAATTGGGCCTCTGATTTAATGTTTATAGTGCCTAAAATGCACTGGTCTGGAACAAGTTGGGGTATGATAATAGTGAACACAGCACAAGAATTTGAACAGAAACAGAAGTGATGAGGACTCATTGGTGATTATGTGATTCATGACTCACTGTCAAATTAATCTTCAATTTGTAGTCCTAGTTAGCTAGTCCCATTCCTCCTGTTCTTCCTCTGAAAAACATGGAAGGGCAGTAGCATTCCCAGGCAAGTCAAGCAATTCAAATGAAATAAGTGTTTGCAGGAATGCGATGCCTACAATGCTTTTAGTTAAGAGGTAGAAGTTAGAGACAATGTGATACCAGGGTTAGGATCCATGCTCATTTCAGACATGTATACTGTAGAGGGCTCTATCTGAACAAGACACCTGTGCAACCCTCGGTACCCAAGTGATGATCAAGCTTTACTTGTTCTCAGGCAAATGCGAGAAAAAGAGGTTCACTAATCTCTGTTTTCCAAGCATTAACTCATTCTGTAGCTCTTTGCTGAGTGTCTCTGAGTTTGTCAACATGTTTTTTAGAAGTCTGTTCATCAGATACAATGGATGGATTCATGTCACCTAAATATGGTTGTAGAGAAAAGAGAGACCTCTATTAATGCTAGTTATTTGACTGTGTTTATAATGAATAGATCAAAATTAGTACTTAGAAGTCACTTACAAGTACTTATAGGACTTAAACTTGCCTTATTTTAGATATCCATCTTATGTTGAGAAGATTGTGTGACAAGTGCCAATTTCTCTCTATTGCCTATAAAACCATCATTATGGAGGCCTGAAGTTAGGTGGTATGAGTTCTGTCGATAATAACGTAGCAGTACCAGAATGAACAAAACCTTCACAATCCAGGCATAAACCAAGCTGCAGATTCTGCAAATAATCTTGTTCTCAAATGGAGCAGCAGCAGCTGAAAGAGATGTTGGAAGCCTACTGTGAATTCAGTCACATTAGTGAACCTGAAAGAATGGAAGTGCATTGTCATTGAAAAGGTTCAGGATCAGCTCGACAGGGGAAAGAAAGAGAGCTGTGTCACGGACAAACTGCTTTGGAATGACCTACAAAAAACATTTTTGCCAATGATGGCTGTATATGGGATGCATCTCCAATGAGTGAACTGCTGGTATGTTCCTATTTCTAGGAAAAGCCTCTAAATATTTCTTCCTCGTCCCTCAGTAATATACAGCCAAGCTATACTCATATATATATGTTCTGCCTGGGAAGACAAATAGTATAATAACAATTATTTTACTGGTGAAGCATTCCTGGTAACAGGAATTAAAAACGCATCCACATTGTACCCTAGATGTAATATGAAGATGCACATATTAATACTAGTTGAGCAGGGATATTTATTTCATATTGTAACTCTCAGATGAGACATTGGTCCTGGGAGTAGAAATAGTTTGCTGCAGGGCAGTGCTGTGCTTGTGCAATTGTATGACATTTGCTTCCAGACCTAGCTGGGTTGCCAATAGACTGGGGATCTCTGTACCATTCTTCATTAGGAATCACAAGGTCTTTGGTAATACTATATGTCTCAATGTCAAGAAATTTTTTCCTTAATATACTATCCCTTTCTTTCCAGTGCCATGTGCCACCCACAGTATAGTGTTAAGCCATGGCAAATTGGTGGAGCGTGTAGGGCCATAGGTGCATCATGCAGTACCAGAGCAGTATTCTACCGTGGATTTTCTACAACATATATGATAGACATGAATGCTTTAGTCTCTGTCCTAAGAATATTTACCCCAAATCCTACCAGTTCTTATTTACTGTTTTGCCTCCAGGGATGTGATTTTCTCTCTTGATTTTACTAACACCTCAATTGTCTAGTCTAAACTAGCTCTAAGTAGCCACTGAAAAGCTGTGGGTCCTTCCTTACAGCTATTCCTTTCAAACTGTTGTAGGTTCTTGACATTTGTGGGATAAATTGTTCTCTAGAATGGCCTTTTTCTCTCTACTGACTCAAGAGGGAAGCTGGAGAGCAAGTTAAGCTAGATGGGCTCTCTAAGATAGTTAAAACTTAGGTAAGGTGATCATCAGCCTAGGAATGATCAGTTAAGATGACTCAGAGAAAAGATGCAAAAATTGCTGTAATGGAACAGAAATTTCTATTATCTCCTTGGGCTGCATGAACGCGTTCTGCCAACACATTCAGGAGTGCTTTGGTGGTTTAAATGAGGACTGCCTCCTTTGCAAGTCCTGCTAATAAATCTAAGTTTAGTCATCGTCTCAGCATTTGCTGGACTTCCATTCAGATGGGAAATGAAGGGAAGGAAAAGTACTGGAATTTAACACCTACAGCTCTGAAAACACCATTAACTTCAAAGCATGTGTATGAGCTATTATTCCCATCCTATAGTATATTCATTGTAATAATTCCTACCTGGTTCTCTCAAAGCTATTACTTCTGTAACCTCCAGAACTGCCAGGAGGTCCTTTTTTAATAACTAAGGAACATAAGTTAAAAAAAAAAAAAAAAAAAAGTGTAATGTAGTTTTCCCAGGCAACTGGGTAAAATACGGACTCAGATAAGATTAGTTTCTGGGAGCAGGACTGAAAAAAAGTATTTTTCTGCAAGAAGTCTAGTCATTGAAAAATGCAGGTTAAGGTTACATTTTTAAATAATGTAGGCTGAAATATAATAACATTAACAAACTTTGAAAACAAAAATTTATTCATATTCCACAACAGAACGTTGTTTCAGAAGTATTGTTAATTAAATTTAATAACGGTTAAAAATTAAAAAAAAATAATGTTAAAATTAAAAATAAAAAGCTAAAAATAAAATTTCCTATTTTATTGGTGAGGCTAGATGAGTCTCTGAGCAACCTGATCTAGTTAAATATGTCCCGGCTTACTGCAGGGGGGTTAGACTAGATGCCCTTTAAAGATCCCTTCCAACCCAACACATTCTATGATTCTATGGTATGGTTCTATGATTCTATCTTCCTGGCTAACTCTCTGTATTTTATGTCAGTCAAAAAGGAAAGAAAAAACGTTATTTAATTGAACAGAATGGGATCTTTTTTTTTTCTTTTTTTTTTTTTTTTTTTGTTTAACCATTGAAACAAAATATCAATTATTTACACAGTTCCCCTTGTGAGTTCCTTGTTTCTATGGTGACAGCTAGTTCATTAAACCACACTACCTCTCTTTTTTTGTCCGGAGTTAAATAGTATCAAGACGCTCAATCTTACCTTCTGCTGTGCAGCCTACACTATGTGCGATGAGAAGCTGATCTAGCGTTAAATAGGGACAGTTTCTTTATAGTATATGCAGAACCTATTGGTAAGTGAGGGTTTGCATATACTTATTTGTGGTTATAATTTTGACCTTTTTTTTTAACTTTTTTTTTTTTTTAATGACCATTTTCAAATGCAAAGTGTAGTAGATGCATTCACAATGGATTTAATCTGGGGGGCGGGGGAATTGTTTTCATTCATATTGTCCCAAGCTGCAATTGTGACCATTACATGCAATTCTAAGCATGTTCACTGAAAAAATGAACAATGAATAGCAGTAAAACTTACACAATGAAATGAGTGATGGTCTTTCCTGTGCCACTGTGATCTGTCAGTATCTTCAGCTTCACGGACAACTGGATGCTGTGGTGATTTACAATTATTTAGCTTTCTAATGTCTGTAGCACTGCAGCAGGAAAAAAAATTGAAAAAGACTATTAACATCTCTTCTGAATTACAACTGAGTGACTGTCTATAATGTTAGTATAATTTTCCTCAGATTTTTGCAGTTCCTTTTAAACTGTGTTCTGGTGCTGTATCCCATCAGGTAGCTGCTGCAGTCTTCACAATCTTCTGCAGAAGTGGATACATTTCAGTGCTGAATTAAACTGTTTCCTTGAATGCAAACTGTGTTTTCATGAACGTCCTAAAAACATATTTCTGTAAAAATGAGTGAGTCGGGTGTCAGACAACTGGCTATTCTTTTAAAAGATAATTCTGTGCAAATGTTCTTTTGTTCCTATTTCCAAGGCATATTCTGTGGCTGTCTGCTTTATTTTCTGATAAAGGTGTCTTTATTGCATCTTTAGATTGTTAGTCTTGCTGAGAAAAACACAGCAGTAAGAAAGTGAATTCGATTCTTGCTGGAATCAGTTGGCTGGTTTCTAGGATCTTTAATTCTAGTGGTGGAACATGGATTAAGAGAACTGACTGGCTTTTTGAATTTCTCTGCACTGGCAGTGATGAAATTTGAGGGAAATCCTAAATGAGGTTTGAATGCAAATTGCATTCTAGTGTCCATTAAGTTTCTGAAGCAAGAGAATTAGGGAATTACTTTGAACATTTTTGGAATCAGATTCAGGTGCACATGAACAGCAAGTGTCTCTAGATTCCTCTTGGGGTATCAAGACATCCTGACGTGGGGCCTACAGAAGGCTTGTGTCTATCTGGACTAGCAACTTGATCCCGTGAAACATCTCAGATTGCACTAAAAACTTTGTGAAAATAAATTAAATATTTACAGTGGAAACACCTGATGTAGGTACCTAAAAACACCAAAACAAATATTCAGTCTAAGTTCATCACCTAGGCCCAGTCAATAATCAATGATGAAAAACAGAAGACTTCTGAGTGCAGATCATTACCCACAGACATCTTTTGTTACTGGAATAACCTTCATTGACTTTGTGGATTATAGTGGAAGCTGAGACACCGGGGAAAGAGTTTTATCATATAGAGAGAGATATCCGGTGCCATTTGAGATGCCTTGAGTACCTGAGACAGCTACACAGGGCTGGAGGATGTGGCATAGACTTATAGGAGTTAACAATATTGGAGTAGAAGCAGGAGGTCAGGTGACCCTAGTGATATGCACTGAGGCAGCTGAAGCCCACCTCAGTTTCCATACAGACATATATATTTAGGTTTCTTAGTCTGAACCTAAAGGACTTACTCGATCGGGGTGGTGAAACACTGGCACAGGTTGCCCAGACAAGTGGTTGATGCCCCATACCTGGAAACATTCATGGTCAGGTTGGACTGGGCTCTGAGCAACCTGATCTAGTTGAAGGTGTCTCTGCTCATTGCAGGGGGGTTAAACCAGATGGTCTTTAAAGGTCCCTTCCAACCCAACCCATTCTATGATTCTATGAATCGTGATGGAAAGAGATAGGCAGAGAACCAGTCATGTTTCCTATTAGAGACCTCTAAAATATAACAGAAGGTTTGTTTGATGAAGAAAGTTAATCAACCTGTGGAAAAATGCCTATCTTTTTGCAGTGGTTGTAGAGACAGAGAAAAGAAAAATACTAACGTTAAGTATGCTGAGCGCTGACTAACGGAGACATGTTTGGTTGTTTTTAACAGAGGAACTACAGGATTACTGTACACACACATCCACAGAGTTTGGTTGCATCAGTTGAATTACTCAAAGGAAAGGAAAGGACAAGACAGTAATAATTTATGATCTCTGTTTCAGCTTATAAAAGCCTAGAAGGATGTAAAAGATACTGGTATATATGCAAATAGTTAATAAAGACAAAATATAAATGTTGACCCTTTGTGTAATTCCTCAGGTTTGGGCTTCAGTTGCTAATGAATTCATAAAGTATGGCCAATGACTGTAATAGGATCTACCAATACAGACTGAAAGTACGATTCTTGGCTGTGTTAAGGATATGTTTTATCACCCTGGTAGAATGGATTTGTAATATGCCTGCCGATTCCCATTCTACCGTACAATAGCTCCCCATATGTAATGATGTTTCTTCTTGCTGGTAATGATAATCAGGATCCTTGTTCCTTCTTCTGGCTCTGTGTTGGGAAAAAGCACAAAAGGGAATAGAGACAATAGAACACACACAATGTGTGACATTGTTTTTTCATCAAATGACAGGGCTGTGAACTTGCGTAACGCACAAAGTTTTTCCAACAGAAATGTGAGGTGGGAACAGTGTCCCAGCCTGGGATCAGCTGCAGAGAAGCATGACCAGACTCCCCCTTTTACTTACTTATTGAGATTGTGGTCACCCAGTCTGTCATTTACATGAGATAACAACAACAGTTATAAAGTATCATGCAGTGTCCTTCAATTTCTGCCTTGTTTCTACTCAATCCTTCATTCAGTCTCTCATTAAAGGTAGATTTAACAGGCTTGGAAGTGGCACAGGCCAGGAAGTCAACTGGTTGGACCTTATCTTCTGAGATATAATAGGACTTTTTGTGAGCTTGCTTTGAAGGTGGCATTGTTTGAACTTCCTTGGTTGTTCTTCTGTACCTTGATATGAAGATGAGAGCAATATCAGGTTGGGGGGGGGGGGGGGGGAAGGAGGGGAGGGGAAGGGAGGGGATGGGATGTGTGTTGCATAGAGACAGCACAGAGTTTTTCTCATGGAACCTGAGATTTCTATGCCACAGATATTTTTATCTCAGCTATTGTCCTGAAGCTGCCTTCACAGTCGATGGACAAAAGTTGGCTTTTTGAGGGAATGACTCATCAGACCTTTTGTAAATGTCTGCTTTTAAATGGAGATGTTGTTCTCTAGAATTAGCTATTTCTATATATTGCTACAAACATTTTGAAGACTATTCAAATGTAGATGTTGGCAGATGGTCAGTTGAATCCCACTCTGGCAAGTACATTTGTCAGTTACTGCTTGCTTTGTTAATGGGAATGATTGCCTGTACTTAGACCACTAGTGTCAGAACAGTAAATGCGATGGGAACAAGAAAAGGGTTAGAATCATCTCCAATGGCTTTCTGTTAATAACTTCAATTGGAAGATTTTCTGTAAACTCATAAGGATCACTTCCTTTTCACTAGAGTATTAGCTTCTGGAGGAATATTCTGACATACCACATTTTATATATGTAGAGTCACTCCTTTTGGTATCTCTGTGCATTGTAGGATCATTTGGAAAGCTCTAGTCATGGATCAAGTGTTGTTAGACCAAAGACTCAAGAGTCTTAAGAGTCTTCTTATTCTGTTCTTTAGTGTGAAATGTCTTTTTCTTATGAGACTTCACCAAGACTTGACACCCTCTCATAGGTGGCCAATGACTAAAATTGCCCAACTGCACAATTTCATTGCTTGTTTCAGCTTATTCTGAGCTACATCCACTACTTACGCCAGGAACTTCATTACAGGAAACTGCCTACTCAATAATATATGCAATTGAATAAGTGTAATAATTTGGACTCCTGACAGATTGTGCATATTGATTTTTCCTCAGCAAAATAAAACTGAAGAACAGTAAGTTAAATCATCCTCAGACAGACGAGCAAGTTACAATACTATAACAAGTTATTAACTGCTAGATCTGCTAAGTGGTAGAAAAATATCTGTATGTACTCCTCTCACCATGGCAAAAATGAGATAATTCAGTTTTACTTACCTTCAAAGACAAAAGTGCGAAGTAACTTACATACATAATAACACCTCAAATATTGACTCCCTGAGACCTTACTAAGCCCTATTTTTTTCTTCATATTTCTACATCATTAGATACTTAAGCTATGCCTTTTCTTTTATTGGAAATTACAACAGATCAGATCTTTACCTCCTCTGCAGGATGCTGAAGAGATTTAGAAAGTGGAGACAACACTGCAGTATCTGCTGAACTTCATGGCTTCTTCCATCGTTGGAAAAGAAGGCAGCAGCAACTGTGTGTCCAATAGTCACTGTATTTTTTTTAGTTTCTGGGCAAGGGAGGGTGAGAGTGGGGAAAGGGAGACCATAGAATCATAGAATCATAGAATGTGTTGGGTTGGAAGGGACCTTTAAAGGCCATCTAGTCCAACCCCCCTGCAGTAAGCAGGGACATCTTTAACTAGATCAGATTGCTCAGAGCCTCATCAAGCCTGGCCTTGAATGTCTCCAGGGATGGGGCCTCCACCATCTCTCTGGGCAACCTGTTGTAGCGTTTCACCACCCTCGTTGTAAAGAACTTCTTCCTAATGTCTAATCTAAGCCTACCCTGCTCCAGTTTAAAACCATTACCCCTCATCCTATCACTACATGCCTTTGCAAACAGCCCCTCCCCAGCTTTCTTGTAGCCCCCCTTCAGGTATTGGAAGGCCGAAGATCCTTAGCTTTCCCTGTGAGCTGCTAGCCAGCACTGCTGACTCAGAATGTGCATGGTAATTTGCTCCTGTCAAAAGGGACGGAAAGAAGTATTTCCTTCCTTAAATTCTGCCAATGAAACAGAAGGAACAATAAAGGAAAAAGGGAAAGATCTCTCAATTTCATGCAGTTTTATGGCTTTTTGTAAAAGAAATCATAGAATGGTTTGGGTTGGAAGTGACCTTAAAGTTCATCTTGTTCCAAACCCCCTGTCATGGGCAGGAACACCTCCCACGAGACCAGGTTGCTCAAAGCCCTATTCAACCTGGCCTTGATCACCTCTAGGGATGGGGCATCCACAATTTCCCTGAGCAACCTGTTCCCATAAAGAATTTCTTCCTAATACATAATCTAAATCTCCCTTCTTTCAGTTTAAAACCATTACCCATTGTCCTACCACTAAAATCCCTGATAAAGAGTCCCTTCCCATCTTCCTGTAGGCCCCTTTATGTACTGGAAGGGGCTACAAGGTCTCCCCAGAGCCTTGTCTTCTCCATCTTGAACAACCCCAACTCCCTCAGACTGTCTTCATAGGAGAGGTGCTCCAGCCTTCTCACGTGTTTTGTTTTGGGGGGTCATAAAGCTTAGAGCTTTAAAGCTTCATTCTAGAGAAAAGAATTTTACGTGCCATACTAAAAAAAAAAAAAAAAAAGAACTTGGCCTGTGCTGTTATGCTTCTCAGCTTGAGATTTCATTTTCTAATATGAGTACCACCACAGAAATAAGTAATTCTGTGGTGGAGCAATACTTAAGCAATAGCACGCTGAAGTCTAAATGTGAAATTAATCTCACATTTGCTGGCTGAAAATAGAATGTTCTCTTAAAGTGGACATGCAAGATCCTCCATTACCAAAACGGAAAAAAAACATATATTTAAAAAAAAAAAAAAAAAAGAGAGAGAAAAATCTTTTTATTTGACCAGCCTATATTTGATATATATTTTAAGATAATTTGTTAATTTCAGATATTTCAGAGGTAGGATTGTATGTCTTCTGTCCTATTGATATGTGATCTGCTCTTTTCTCTTTCTGTATCTACAAGAACATTGAATGTTAGAGTCCAATTCTAAGCCAGCTTTTGATTTTGTTTCCTTTTTTTTTTTTTCAGATATATGCATTATTCCTTCAAGGTAGTTGAAAAGGAATACAATTTAGAAATCTTACCATCCAGACTTCAGTTTGATCTCAGTTAAAATAAATATTCTCTCTTCCTCTTTTAATTTCTCAATTTTGCTTCTGGATGCCATGAAGACTCATGATTTTGACAGTTCGATGAATACATAGTGTTTTATAAATGATTTACAGATGAATCAAAGTAATTACTTGCCTCTTGCACTATACTGTAAACATGTAGTTAAGAGTCAATTTTGCTTTTAACATGGGTAGTTTTGAGCCTCAAGCCATATGGAAATATCCAAATAGACTCACCTCCCAGCTAATAATATACTTATAGCTGCCACCAGAGTGTTTTCTGAAAAGATCCCTTACAAACCATACTTTTAGGATTTTGATAATTCTTAAACTAAATACACCTTTTGCCAAAAGAATTGCAGCAAATGCCCAGCCGGCGGCGGGAGCGTTCTGCTGTCAGCACCACGAACAGCTCTCGCGCTTCTCCTGCTGGAATTGTGCGGCTGCCAACCCGCAGCCCCAGCGCCCACCGAATTCAACGGGTATTTTCAACACGTGCTTCAGAAAAGAGAATTTCATTTAGGGAAAAATGGCTTTCTTGGGGAATTATTACATCACTAGATGTTAGACATCTATTATCATCATCATCATCATCATCATTATTATTGGCTGGTCTCCCAAGGCTCCTTCTACAATTGATAGATACTGAGATTTGCATTCAATTTGGATATTAAAGCACCTAAATTAAGGTGTCTTAATATGCAAGCTGAGTCCCACTCACGGTGTATGCATAATCTCAAAGAGTTTATCTGACTACTTCACTTCCCAGTCCAGGATTTCCTCTTTCTCCATATTTCACATATACTGCTTTATTGTCAGGGTTTTTTTCCCTTTTATTTTCCTTTTTTTTTTTTTTTCCCCCTTAAACCAAGTGCAAACCCTACCCAACTAACTTTGTCATGTAAGGCACATGTCTGAAGTTAGGTGGTGCAGTTTTCACCCTTCAAGAGCAGATAGCTGAGTCTTGTGGACAAGCACCTGGAGATGCTCTTCTTATTGATAATTTTCCTTGCCTTTCTGATTACCCTAAAAGCCATTTCAGACTGCCTGAATGCCTGCCTTTCCTCAGCATCTTGCACTTCTGATAATCAAGCTATACATTTCATGCTCACACAGTCGATGGAATCGATTGGTTTGTTTCCTTTACAGAAAAACAAATCAAAGGAAGCACAGTGAAACAACACAACTAGAAATCACAACCAAAACAAAAGGCAAGGTTAGAATAATCCATAATTGAGTGACTAACCAGGACCTGTGTGAAAAAAAAAACCAAACTGGAAATAGAAGTCAATGCACTATGAAATGCCTGAGAAGAGAAAAACAATTATTAAAGTGTGTAACAAGAGTATGCCCAAACTGTGTAATAAGAGTAGAGCCAAACTGAAATAATAACCACGAACAATTAATTAAAATGTGCTGAAGGACTGTTGTATACATTTTGAGAACATGCCTCATCTTCGTTCCCAAGACATGAAGGTACTGGAATCTACTCCAGGTTTTTGGTCATAGAGCCAAATGACTAATACAATTTTACCCCTTCTCTGCTAACCTGCAAACTACTTAAAACAGAACCCATTGTTACCATAATTGAATAAGCTAGAAGAAAATTAAATACAGTACTCCAAATCAGTAGAACTATTTCATAATCGTCTTCATACAGGATATACCAGAATCTTGGATTTGTTTCCTATTATTCTTCTGGGTTAAGAACTGATAAAAAAAAGTTCAAAAGATATGATTACAACAGCTGATCATTCCTGATCACTTGAATAAGATTTCTCGTTTGGGTCACAAATGGAGCAATTTTTGTGTGCTTTCTAATTTTTCTTCTACATGTACCCTAAACAGTCTATTGACAGAGTAATCTACCTGAGGATATATGTAAATATACACCTATACTCTATACCGGTAAAAATACATACCTATACCTATAAATAACTTCTACATCTAAATGGGTTTTGCAGTAGGGTTTGGTTTTATATCTGCTAAGTACAATATCTTTTCACTCTCAGAATATCATGAAGAAATTTATTACCATATTTATATATGACACTGACACTTTCACAGTCCCTGCAAATCAAAAAATATCAAATGAATGAAACATAAAGAAGTTTCTGGACCTTTAGTCTATAAATTAAGCATGCATAATTGTGCCCTGTAATGAACTTTTCTCATCCATTGTCCAGCTAATAAGAATGTCACAGACAATGAGAACTCCCAAGCTTCCTTTTAGATATTTCAGTTATGGTTTATTTTGTCTGAGTGCGGGGAATAATCTCGATGACCTCCACAGGTCCCTTTAGGCTTATTTTCTGTGTTTCCATAATTATTCCACATTCCAATAAATACGAACAGTAAAAAAATATTGATTATATGTATGGAAACATTCATACTTATTTATTACTTTAGATGGCAGTGTAATTACCTGCCCACACATATTTGTGAGCAACACCACAGAACATTTTCTCTTCCTACTAGGTCTTTAACCTTTTCTAGTGAGAAAGGAGGGAGAAGGAATCATATACTTAATTAATTTTCATATTTCTTTTTTTAACCCATCTCTAAATTCTCTAAACCAATTAGTCTCTGACCTATAGCAGCTTTATACATGGAGAAACTCATTGATTTAGTTGGAATTAACTCCCCATTTACAGGAATAAACAAAAGGAAAATGAGGATCGGCAGACACTTTTTTCCCAAATACGGTTAAAACCCACATTCTTCCCAAAATACCACTTTCTGCAATCACTACTGTAATGGATTTTATGGAGCTGGTGACTAAACCAACAGTGTTGGAGGTTTAATACATATCTCTATATGTTACTGATGTTACTGGTCCTCTAGTCCTCTACCATAAATTATCAAGTAGAGATGGCAGCCTCAACACTCTCTAATGACTACTTCCCATTTCTTCCTGTACACTTCCAGCCTTTAGACAAAGAAAGACAGATCCACCAGACTTGTTCTGATCTAAAGGCAAACAAAGGGTAATTACCTCATCTCTAGCAGTTCAGTTTTTGCATTACCACTACTGTAATTTTTGGCCTTCCTGTGTCCACTTCCTATGGTTTTCTGGGCATTTTCACCTAACATGTTTGAAGTATCTAAATGTTGGAAATACTTCTGACGTCTTCCTATGTCTAATTATGATGTTTATGGGATTGGGGTCTTTGTACTGTACTATAGGGTGTTGGGAGATTTTGTATTTTTTATTTTACACAATATAGAGTTGTGGGCATTGTGTACACATTTACTTTTTCTGGATTAAATTTATATGGCTTCTGCTTGCTGATGATAGTGCTAGTCCAGGTGTGATAGCACTGGTGGTTCCTTCCCAGTTTACATTCCATCTCATTTCTTCCCTTTCTCTCTGCGCAAAAAAATCTTTCCACGGGGGGAAAAAAAAGAAAAAGAAAAAAAAAAAAAAAGAGGTAAGCATCCACTGTTCATTACCAAGGGAATGATCCTGGTAGTCTCCATGTTTAACCAACATCTCCTTTGTGCTTCTTCAGCATGCTCTCAACCTCTCTTTTCATTTAATGATACCCTCACATTGCTTTCTCACTGACTTCAGACTGTATCCTGCCCAGATCAAGGCGTATACTTTATATGCAGGAAGGCATCTAGTAGCTGGGAATTTACTGTAAAGTAATAGAATTTCCTTTAGTTTCTTTCATACTGACCAAAATTTCCCAGGTGTATGCAAATCCTTGTGAGGCTGTATTGCATTTAATTTTGGTGTTATTTACAATACTCTGAATACATTGCGGGCAGTCAGAGAAGTTCAATATGAAGCAGGAGACAGGCTTTGTTAAACTCTGACATTGTTATTGAATCGCACCTTCGCTTCAAGATTTCTTTTTCAGTTACTCCAAAAGCTTCAAGAAAATACAGTCTCTGTCTTCCTGTTCAGGAGTATGAAATGCAATGTGTTAACATGCCTTTTAACAGAGGATGAACTGGCTTTTTATAATGTATTTATTTCCTTTGTTTCCTCCACTAGATCATAAGGTCCCATGGGCTCTAATAAAGAATTGCTTGACTCACCAGTTAAACAATATCCAAGAGAGATTATGGAATTTGCACACTGGAAGAAATTAAGTTATTTAATTCAGTCATTTCTCATTCTCAGATTTGAAGGAATAAACAAGGAATAAAAGCCTCTCAAGAGTATCCACATTGGCGTCACTGTGGTTACATCAGGAAAGAATTTGGCCCAAGATTTGTTATAAGTTGTCTTCTACTACAGACATGCCTTTTTCACTGAGATAACTCTATTTATAAACAGAAAAGCAAGGAAGTGGGGAGCACAGGAGTCTGAATATGAAGGGTCAGCTTGCTTCTGAACTTGATTACAGCTCTGGCTATGGAGAGTGTTTAGCTTTCAGTGTCAGCATTTATTTTATTTTTTTCATAGAATCACCAAGTTGCCTGGGTTGGAAGGGACCTTTCAGATCATTGAGTCCAACCATCAACCTAACACTGACAAAAACCATCATTAAAGCATATCAGCTAAGCACTACATCTACACATCTTTTAAATACCTCCAGGGATGATGATTCTACCACTTTCCTGGGCAGCCTGTTCCAATGCTCAATAACCCTTTCAGTGTAAAAATTTTTCTTAATATCAAATCTAAACCTCCCCTGGTGCAACTTGAGGCCACTTCCTCTTGTCCCATCACCTGTTACTTGGGAGAAAAGACTGATTCCCACCTCTCTACAAGCTCCTTTCAGGTAACTGTAGAGAGCAATAAGGTCTCCCCTCAGCCTCCTTTTCTCCCACATAAATAACCCCAGTTCCCTCAGCTCGTCCTTGTAAGACTTGTTCACCAGACCCCTCACTAGCTTTGTTGCCTTTTGTTTTGCTTCGTTTTCCAGCAGTAAAAAGAGCAGAAAACCTTCTTACCCCTGGAGTTACCATGAAACCTAAATAATGAAAATTTGTAAATTCCTTTTGGGAACTTAATATATGTGTAACAGAAGTTAACATAAGTTCTGAAATTACCAGTCATATGGACTTGAGGTCAGTTGCTATTTTCAATGTCAAAGTTGTTTAACATCTATCTGTTTTGTTTGATCTATTTATCCTTTAATAAATAAGTCAAAATTCCTGACAAATGTTATTGACTAGGCAACTGTTGACATCAGGCTTTGCCTGAATAAGTCCAATTGAAAATCTGATTTTACTACATTGGGATTTTTTTTAGATTGAAATATATAACCCCATACCCAGAGATTGTTTCAAGGATTGTGTCTAATTTTAGTCCCACTTCCGTGTTTTTGTGAGATTAGTTAAAAACTAACAAATCAAAGGAATATGTCATCATTTTTTTCTTTTGTGATAGAACAGATTGGAAGCCCTGAATTTTTTACTGGTAAACCTCAATGCTCATCTTCTTCTATGCAACTAAATCCTCTCTCTATTCTCAAAGGAACGCAGACTCCAAAACACCAAAAAGACACACTGAAAAAAAAATCTACATTCTCTGTATCTATGGCAACTATTTATCCTAGTGATCTTTACAGATGACTTTTTCACAGGCCCATGAAACTCATAACAGGCCAAATATCACTACCCTCTATGGGTGGCAAAATTGGCAATGAACCGTTCAGTTATATAGCTTGGAAAGATTCCTTACCTACAGCCCTAGTTGAAAGCCAGGGTTCACTGTGAAGTACATCGTACTTGTGGGGAAAAAAATATATCATATATAATATCTTATATAGTGTATATATAAATATAAAATATGTATTTATTTCTATCCAGTTCCTGTATTGCCACAACAAATTGCAGGCTCAGTTAATATTGTTAACTGAAACTCTTCAAAAAGGTAAGACACAGCTGATAGTACTTCACCCACCTGCCCTTAGTCAATCACTTTTTATGGGTAGGTTGTGCCTGTGAAGGGGAGGATCCATAAGGGTAGGATCTGACAGAGGAAGGCAAAGCTTTGTGGAAGAGAAACACGTTTCTGCTTCTAACTGCATTGCTTTCTTCTCAAAATCTGTCTTAAGTCTGCAAATTTCATCCAGTGTTTTTACTATGCTCTTCCCAGAAATGACTCTGAGCCCAGTCATTTAAGGATTACAATTTGTTAGCACTGTGATGGATGAAAAGCCTGTTAGGCACTGGTGGAATAGTGTACCTTTTCCCCTCTCTCTCAGCTTGGAGAATTAATGGAACATAGAGTTGATAAAGAAAAGTGCGTGATCTCTTCTTCTCCTAAGAAGGGAGGGAAGTGAGTCAGAACAGCATGGTGGTGGGGTAGAATGATGACAGTTGTTTCAACTGCCACCAGCAATAAAAGAAGTGAAGGGTACCAGCTGCTGCCAGGCAAGGCTGCCTCTAGCAGTACCCCATGATCTCACATAACCCATGTCCTGAGTGATGCCAGATTATCTGCAGCTGGTGAGTTTGGCACTGGCTCAGGTTCTGGCAGCTTGTAAGTGTCATTCTGTACTCCATCAGTGTTGGAATAAAATCTCCCAATTTTTTTGAGTAATTTCACAGAGTCTCTCTGCCTCCAGAGCAGCAAAGTGGTGACTTTCTCATAGATGAATAATCATTCTTTTTTATTATATTTAAAGAAAGTTTTAAAAAACAAAACAAAACAAAACCAACCACCTCTCAGTTTCCCAGATTATTGGCTTTTTAATTTACTGTATAATTAGACAAAAAAATGTTCCAAAGATTTTGCCAAACTGAAGTTTCCCTTTAAAACTCTCCAAAGTTCACCAAAGGCCAATTGGTTGGCAGGACTTAAAGGATTCTGGAGGTTTTCTTGGATGAGGTTTTCTTGGCAGGTAACAACACAAGAACAGCAATAAGGGTGAGCTTAGAATAAATATCTTGTGATTGTAAAGAATTAAACAGCTTTAAAAGAAGAAAAAAGGTTTATACCTCTCTAATTATAGATAATAGCTCCTGTTATTTGAAGGCTGATCTTTGCCATGTATAAAATATTCAAGGAAAAAATTAATAATTTGGTTTTAACCTTTTTTTTTTGAGGTGTATTTCACATGAGACGTAGACAAAACCTTTCACCTTCTTAAGGAAAGTAGTTCTAATGGTTGAATTTTTGCACAAATGAGAAGATCTTCATTCTCTTTTCACCTCTGAGACAGACCATGGTCAAACAGTGGTGTGTGTGTATTTGTCTCTACTTTTTTCCCCCACCAAAATAGTAGGAATAAGGATAGATATGTTCTAATTTATAATTTGTGTGGCTCAGTCCTTGGGTGGCCGGAAGGTGAACCAAGGTGCTTGAGTGATACAGAACTTCCAAACCAGCTGAAATGCCCTCTGATTTTGCCTTTCTGGTAAAAAAAGATGAGCTCTCAGTTCTAAAATATACAATTTATGTTTGGCAAATGCAAAGCGTATGCACTTAATCTTTTGAGAGCTAAAGCCTGCTATCTTCAGCTCATTTTTTTTTCTATTGTTGTGCTATAAAACCCACTGTTCCAATCAAAAAAACCCCACTGTTTCTGTTTCTTTGATTTTTAGTTTTTAATATAATCTAGGATTAACTTTTTACATAAGTGAAATATCTCAAATCATTTTTTCCGATGTTCTCTTCCATAGAGCTGAGATTGTTAATAGTTCTTTGAAAACAGTGCTGTACTTAGTACATCTTAGATCTCTGAAAATGTCATCCCAAAAAGCAACTCACTTTACTGATAATGACGTACAGTAGCAAATGCTATCATAGTTTATATAATTATCATTACATAAACAATGGATTCTAAATAGTCATAATGAAGCATTGCATAATTTTATAGCAGGGGTGGCAGTTGTTTAGAGAAAGGCAGTGGAAAATAACAAGGTGGGCCAGCTGCTGGGAAGTTTGACCACAGTTTATTTTTCTTCACGTACAGCCCTAGCCGAGTCGCTTGGACTATACAAGTGGAATTCCTCTGTTCTAATTCCAGCTCATTTAAGCCTAAAATTAGGCTTTCTGTTGGTGCCTTTTCTAATCAGTGGAAGAAAATGCGCATCTCCAGAGGATAATTTATCTTCAAAACCCTCTAGCAGTTCCCTCCGGAGGTGTCTGTTTTTCTTCATGCACTGTAAAAGAAATGTAGAAGAACTTAGCTTACATTTACATGTATAATATTTATATTGTTAAGGTGAATGAGTACCACGTTAGACAATACAAAGTGCATCCCAGTGCAGCAGTAGCAAAAATTGGCTAGAGGAAAAAAAAAAATAGTGTAATAACTGGTGTGGATGACATGTAATGAAATAAATAGAGGAGCAGAACTGGGAAGGATCCTTTGTTTCTGCTCAGCTTCCCCTTGTACTTGGTCTCTCATGCCTTCTTTGTATATAAGACATTTTAAGGAATGAATAACTTTTCTTTTTCCACATGCATGATCAAGTATTCTCTTTTCCAAGAATGTCCATTCCACAGAATGTCTTTTTTTTTTTTTTTTTTTTTTTTTTTTTGCCTTTTATAAGGTGCTCTGGAATTTCCGTTGATTTTTCTTTTCTGCTCTCTTATGGTCCTGACTTTCAAAAGAGACTTTGACAGTATTATAAATTTGCTGCCTAACTCAAAACACCTACAAACCCGCCATTTCTTATTTATTTTGTATTTACCTAGATTTATGGAAGAACAGAAAGCACCTATCTCATTCCTCCTCTCTCTGAAAGGCTTTATATGTAGTATGCCCTTTAAAAGTGATTGTGCATTGCATAATTCAGTCTAATATGCTGGCTTGTAACATTACATTTCCTCTGATATTACTCTCCTGAAAGCAATATGACCTTGAAGTTGATATTTTAAACTAATAAATGAGGAGAAGGACTGATAATCAAACTGAAAGCTGTAAGCCAAAAGGATGGATTTTCACCTCAAGCCTCTATTTCCATACCTGAAAAATACAGAAGTCTAATATTTATGTATTTACATTTTTTCCTGATTTCCCAAGGAAACAAATTTAATGCGAATTCTTGTCTATTCCCTTTTGTCTGTGTATGAATCCATAAATCCCTTTGTCCATTGTCCTGTCGTTCCTTTTTTTACTCCCCCCCTTCACCTAATAATTTTGAGTTCTCTGAATAAAGTCAGCAACCTCTGACAAAGGTACATTAGTCTCAAAGCTGCAAATTGCTATATGTTTTGTGAAAATGGTGTGCCGAGTACAAGAAAGATGTCAAAATAATTATTTTTATGAAGAGAGGGACAGACAGGACTTACCCACTTTATAAGGGGGGTGAATTGGTGAGCAGTGAATTAGTACACATGGTCTTTCCATCCAAAAAACACATCTCTGCTTTTGCACTTTCTCTTGCCAAAAAGTTAGCAGAGTTGAGAAGGAGACATTTTGCACTAGGGACAGGATAAGGACATGGGAGTTTGTTGTGGATACTGTTGAGAGGCTTTAAACATAAAGAGTGTAAATGAGGGTATTGCAGTAGAGGCACCATGAGAAAATAGGACACAAATCTATAGAAAAAGAACAGCTGGTACATAGTCCTGGTGACATAGTGATTCTGTGTTGGTGGAAGATAACAGGCTCTGTTTTCAGTGGACTTAAATTGAGGTCCGTTCCTTGAACTTGGTGAATTTCAGCTATGGGGCTGCCTAAAGTCTGGTTCTATATCTAGCCACTATAAAATCTCAGTGTCTCAAGACAGCCCTAGACAGAGGAGAAAAAGAAAATAAGGGACTGTAAGCAATTTCAGAAGAGCTCTTTATCACTGTTATTCTGCCAGCATGGCTTGCTTTGTTTTTTTTAAATTTTGTTTGGTTTCTTTCTCTTGGTTCTTGTCCAGAAATTTGAGGTAAGAAGGAAGCCTTTCAGCTGCCAGGAGTAGCAGGTTAGAGAGAAAATGTTTTGGTCTGAGAGGATTAATTTGAAGTAAAAGAATGGGAACAAGGCTTATGTGAACCTCCACAGAGGGAGGATGACTAGAATGGTTTTAGTGTCAGATATAATTTTAAAATTGCATCAGAAGATTCTGCAATGGTAAACACCCATGGTTTCTTCGTTGTCATAAAATTTGGCCTTTCTCTGAAAGAGCAGTTCTTTTTCAGTAGATGCCAAGTCAGATCCATCCTTAGGTATAGGAGGCACGCCCTCAGCTTCAACAACATTGAATTTAAACTTAGGTGTCATGGGCTTCATATGAAATTCATATAAAATCCATATTGTGGATTCAGGTGAAATCAGGACTCTTTTTTTAGAAGTACATTTCACAAGAACAGTACAAGGTGGATCCTGCCACGGGGAGTTTACAGGCTAAATACTTTTTTAAGCAGCTTGAGACAGAGATGTAAGGATTGATCATGTGGCTTTTCATAAGCAGCCACTGTGGTTTGCTGGTCGTTTGAATTGCTCAGGAGCTGCACAGCTATGCTGGCACCATTCATAGTAACACGTCCAAGCCCTCAGCTGGAATCCTTTGCTCAGGATCAGAAAGTGTCTAAGGGATGCTACATAGCCACTGGTCAGACCTCCACCCAGAGGGCAGACTTGGTTCATGTCTGCTTCAAAAGACCACATAGACCCTACAGAGAAAACAAGCTTCAGCCATTGAATAACCAGCTCTCTAGGCTAAGATAGTTATTGGCCTGAGTGTAGTCAGTGGAGAGATGGAAGCACACTTACAGTGTGATTCACCACCACAGCCACCTTAAAATGGGATTATCACTAACTGGAATGTCTCTCTCCATGAGCTATAGAGAAAACTTTGCTTAGCCGAATAAGGGTAAAAGATTAATCTGAAGTTAAAGCAATCCTGACTAATCCTATAGGTGAATGACTGTTTTGTGTTTCCTCAAAAGTCAGTGACAAGGGATGGAGGCTCCCAAAGGATCATCCATCCCGTCAGAGAGGAGGTGACTAGCTGAATAAGATGAAGCATTCTTATGTCCATGCTATGAAAAGGACATAAGTAGTTACCCAAGATGAAATGCCAAACTTTACACCACTTATGTTAACTGAGATTAATCCCACAAAGTTTACCAAACATGAATTTCAGTCTATAGGTTGCAGTGCAGACATGGGAAAGGAAGGCAGAGTTTGTGCTTTCCGCAAGGTGCCTTGTTTTCAAGACCATCGATTAGCAAGACAACCACTTTTCACTCTTATCCTTTAAATCTACCTGTTGTTATGAATGATTTCTAATATGCTAAGAAGTAGGAAAATCTGCCCACTTGAAGCTGCACCTTGCTGCTTGCATTGTCTGAGCTACCTCTTCCAAAGCTAGCTTGGGTATCCTTACATCACGCGGCAGAGGAGACATACCATCAGCTCCAGAGGAGAACCCTGCCGTGCAGTTTCACACTCAAGTCACATTGATTTCCGTGGGCAGATTTCACACAGCAGGAGTTGCTGGCTGTACCATGGCTTACAAATGCAAGGGGATTGTGCACTCTGGTCTTTATGACATTTAATTATTTTTTTTTTTAATTCTTTTCTTTGCTCTTATAAATTGTTTGTTTCATGTATGCTTTTCCAGGCTGGATCTTACAACATTCTCACTGATTATGAATTCTTTCTAATCTCCTTCACTCACCTATTTCAGTAACTATCTACTTATCTATCCCTATTTTCCAATGTCAGCATATCAGTGCTTTCTAGCACAATGAACTTATAATGTCTTTTAAAATGGGGTTGTTTTTTTTTTTTTTGCTCTGCAGCGTGTTGCCACAAAAAAAAAGGCACCTGGTATAACTGAATTTGAAACACAGTACTAGGAAATATTTATTGTGTGTCTACACTTTCTTTTCTGCAGTATGAAGATTTTCTTGCATTTCTCTAGGTTGGTTTGCAGTATTTATTGCTATCCCAGTGTTTAGAAGACAACTGATGTTGAAGTAGTAAGAAGAAATAAGAAAGCTTTCCCTATTCCTATCAAACTCATTCAATTTAAGCAAGCAAGGCTAGAAGGTGGTTCTCAGAATATCTCATTAGCTACTTTGATTGTCTCTAACACCTCTTGTAAGCAAATGTCAAATGTCTCATAAAGAATATTTACATATTCTTTACTTTCATACAGAGTACCGTACATTAGTGAACTATAAACCTATTACTATACGTCTTCATATTTACGTGGTAAATACAGTTCCTATTGAGTGGACAGACACTAGCTATCAAAGACATTAAAACTAAAAGTGCTCAATGATCTTGATTCCCATCTTTATTACTCTGATTTTATCGCAAAACTTTTCAAGCCCCAGCCTTTAAGCCTTACGGAGATGTTCTAGTGAATCACAATATTCAGACAATGAGATCCCCACCTGGCAAAGGAAACAACCTGGGGTAGGAGTGGAAGAAAGAGAGAGGAGAGGGGAATGTAAAGAATTCCTTTTTTCCAACTCCTGTGATGAATTAACTAGCATTTTTTTTTTGCTGTAATATTGTATTCTGGTGGGTGTGGGTCTGACAAAACCGAGGGTTTTTTAGCTAATAGGATCAGGATTTTATACAGTTATTAAATTACAAGATGTGATCTGATGCTGTATCCTTTAATTTGAAAGAATATCAACTGCTTATCACACACCATCATTATAATATTGTAACAGTGTTGTTTGAGACTGACCTAATTCTTCAAACACTGTATCACTCAGAACTGCCCTATCCAGCACTCATGATAGTAAATGGCTTATATTTTGTGAGAAAACAGAGCTTGATTCCCTGCCACTGAAACTGATGGAAAAAATACACCAAATCCAGCCCTGTGAGAATACATTCTCCGGTGGTGGAAATCTGCTGCTATCACCAAAGCTGATAGAACCCACGCTGTTTTTACAAGTTGGTTACCCAAAGCTCATTATATTGTACTTGTGCCAGCCTGAAAGTATGACACTTTGAAGTATTATCCGCTTTTAGTGAAGATCTTATTTTTCCTGGTACATAGTCAAAGAGGGAGATTTTCAATGGAAAATCACTTAGAAAATTGTGGAACTTGCAGCTTTCAACAACTGATAAGATTATGCGTTTGATCTCAAAATCTAATGCAAATAAGTAGTGCAGATATTTAGATTTAGTTTTTCATTCTTTTCCTGCTGAGGTAGAAGACGATCCCTATTTGAGATTCCTTCACTAAGTAATATTTTTAGACATTAGTAAGAAATTTGAGACATTACTCTGAGTTTTTCTGTACATTGGATAGGTCACCTAGGTTTATGAGCTAGTAAGATGGTGGTTTACAGAATTCCAGGAGGACTCATGCATAGGTAGCTGCTTCTTGAAAGTCAATCATAGTTTGCTATATCTCTGACACAGTGATCAGAAAGAAACGGGAGCTGGGCTCTTTTATCGGATTTACAATAGCACATGGGACCTGAATTTTTTTGATACCCTAAGAGAAGACACCTCCCATCCACAATCCCATCACCTCTTCTTTCTGCATGCTTGTAACAGGAGGTTGGTTCTTTACCACTCAGATCTTTAATTCAAAGCTTGTTGCCTGAAGCCTAATCTCTGAACGGTTGTTAAAGGCCTAATTCTGTCTTTATCTTATGCAAGAGATAACTAGAGGTCAAAATCATCATTTTGAAATAGTGAGTCTATATTCTCTAGAGCAAAGATAGTGAATAATATTAGAACAGTTCTTTACTAAGGATAGACATTTCTACTCCCAATATTTTTTTTAAGAAACTGAACAACATGAAAGTGGTGAGCTTCCCTCACATATCCGCAAAACCAGCTGTAGGATGAAATGGAATCTGTTTTTCAGTTTCCAGTCATCTCCTGAGGTCAAATTCCAAAATGTGCCAGTACCCAAACTTTGACAAGGATTACCGCCAACCAAAATTGATAGAATTTAAAGCAAAGATGCCTAAAATTTAGCTCAGCAATACTGAAAGATATCTAAATGATACTAAAAGATAGCTACAAGGTGGTAGATCTCATGCTTAAGGGAAAATTTGTTTCTGGTGTGTATTGGAGTGATTTAACTGGGACTAAGAAATGTCATCTGTCGGGGTAGAGTCTGGATATTATTGTGCCATACAACTACGTATTTTATGATATTCCTATGAGTGAATATTACTTAATTCCAGGGAAAGCTTATTAGAAAATGATACTATTAATTTTAAACAAGAACATTTTCATGTATTGAAGAAAGAACCAACTATAAAGCGCAATAACAGTGTGAAGAAAGGAATGAATTCCCATCACTAATGTATTTTATCGCTCCTTCTCTTCTATAGGCTGCCCAGGAATGTGGGACAATATTACATGCTGGAAACCTGCAAGTGTGGGCGAAATCGTCTTTGTCAAGTGTCCTGCACTGTTCAGATTTATCATCTCTGAAGATGGTAAAGTATTTTTCCTTTGTTCTTTGTCTCTGTCTGGTAAAGCTGCATGGCCAGCAAGAGTGTAAAACCCCGCTTAGATACCCAGTGTAAAGGGAAATCAGTAACTCTATGGAGGTGTGGAGTTGGGCTTCAGTTTAAAAAAACACTGTAGAAAACCAGGATGTTTGCATGTAGATACAAGTGTATGTGCAGGAGTGGAAGTGTATGTGTGAAAAAAACCCTATGCAACATGAAAATACCACCAACTCTAATTGCTAAAGGGGATTTTCTGCCCTTGATTCTCCACTGAAATCAATGAGACTTAAAACTGTTTGGGTCTTGGATAAGTAATCATCACAATTCAAACATATTTTAGAAAATAACTAAAAGTAAGAGCTGGGTTCTACTTATGCCTAAGGAGAACATAGGCATGAGGTGACCAATGTGAAGAGCTCCCATGTTGGGAGTCCAGGGAAGAGTCAATGGGAATTAAAGATTCCTGGAGAGATGCAGAAGCTCCATCATGCCTTTTTGTGGTCTGTAGAAATGAGACTTCACCATCCTTCTGCCCCTTGCACCTGGTACTAGCAACCAAGCAAGCAAATGAAAGATCAGAAATCTGGGCTGTTTCTGCTTCCAGCATGCGCTGCTGCCTAACACAGTTGTCCCCTGTCTTGAAAAAAGTACTGCAGATACTCAGTTAGGTTGGTGCATTTTCTCTTTTCTCTCTTTCTGCTACCACTTTAGGTTTGGATCTAAAGTCCCATGCATTCACTGTGCTTGGTAACGAAACTCTATTTGACCCCAACTTTACTCTGTATATAATCCAGCCACTGCTCTCAATCAAGTTTCTATTTAAAGCAGAACTTACCTTAGGAGTGTTAATACTAACTATTTTGACCTAGTTACTAATATTATGTAGTGCTTTTTAATGGGAAAGGTCTCTGTGCAGGCTACTGTTTACATGATACCAAAAAACCTTTGTCGTTTCTCAACTTTTTTTAACTTTTGAAATGCATGAAAATTTGCCAGGTAAAAAGAAGAGTTTGTGGGCAGCAGGAAATAACTAATAACTTTTTCACAGCAGATACATGGATTGATTAAATGTTCTCTTGAAATTCCTTTGGGGTTTTTTTTCCATGATTCCATGAAATCATCTTCCCAGCTGAATGACTGCAAGAGGCTAAGTCCTCTCTCAATGTTAACTAACAGCAAGCCTTTCCTGATAATTAACCCAGTTTTGTCCACCTTCTCGTAGCACCGATCAAGGCCACTACAGATCACTTAATTAGCACTGTCCATTGAGGAACAAGCTCATAATTTTCCCCTGGGATCCTTTTTCCCAAAGATTATTTTACTAATTAATTATTCATTTACAATCTTGAGTCCAAAATCCACTTTCTCTGCATTGCCGCATACAGAGCATAATTTGTAGGAGACAGTAAGTGTTTCATACACAGCTCCAGGAACGCTGAAATCTTCACCTTTGAATACATCCATTTGAACTCATCCAGACACTGAAGCGTTTGTGAAATGGAAGGAATTTAAGGGTGATCATTACCTCATCTAAACTTATCCATAAGAAAGTCGAGCATTTTCTCTATACTAGTCCTCCAGACTCCATCTGCAGACAGTGGAGAGAAAGAGACCCACAGGAGGCAATTTATGTTAGTCTGCGACATGAGGTGAATCATACCTCAGAGATAATTCTCTTTATCCAGCAAGTACTAAGGGCAATTCACTTAAACTAGGCACCTAATTTTTTGAACGGGGAAAGATAAGTCCCTCTTTAAATTGTCAGGTATGAAAACATAATTACTACTGTAATTCTATGTGCTTTAATTATAGCCAGTATAATTAAACATAATCTTTACTGCTGTAATATTGGTTTGGTATTGACTCAGTGAGTACAACGATACTTACTGAGCCATCCACATTTAGTGATAAGAGAAAAAACAACTCGTCAGCATCCAATAGGGTATGTATCTAGCATGGGTAAGGAATTATTATTTCCTCTCTCAGTTTTGGTGTTGTTTTTTGGTGTGGTTTGTTTATTTCCTTTTTTTTTTGGGGGGGGGGAGTTGCGGGGGGGGGGGGAGTAGCATGTTGTTTTGTTGTGGGGTTGGTTGGTTTTTTTTCAATTCTCCATGACTTTGTAACTAATTTTTTTTGACTACTTGTCAATCAGCCTGATTGTCAAACCAGTTCTGGTCATCTTTTGGGCAGGGTACATACTCAATCAAAAGTTTTCACTATCTAGTTATAAGTGATGTTTGCAGCCTGCAGGCAAAATATTTTTTTTGTTATTTATTGTGCATCAGCAGATGGCTGATACATTGTTATCTTCTGATATAACTGCAGGAAGCCTGCTGCTCATACAGTGCCTGTCTGAATTTCCATTAGGACCCCTCCTTGTTAGTGGCTTGTAATCTGTTTCACCTACATACCATCCAGCTACAGTGTGCTAATACATAGTAACATAAAGTACCACTTTCCTCTCTCTCCCTGCCTGTTTTCAATGCAATGTTCAGGGATATCACTAGTTTGATACTCTGGAGAGTGGTGCCACGTACATCTACAGCCCAGGAAATCTGCCAACCTGCCCACACACCTTTGCCATGGACATTTTAACTGTTCTTTATTTTGAGGGATTTCTCTGATGCTTCTATTTAAATCCCACACAAATACGGTGCCTTTTCACTTTTACCGATGAAATTTCTTTTCCATGGTGTTATAATTTCTGAAGTAATTAAGGCTAGAAGGACTCTTGAGAAATCATCTAGCCCATCTCCCTCCTCAAAGACAAGGTTAGCTCAACACAATCTATACCAATCTATACCAGCACTTAACTAACCTGGAATCTATTAAGAGGACAGTTTTCTTTAAAAAAAAAAAAAAAAGAAGAAGAAAAATATGTTTTAGAAAAAAAATAATATATATATAAAAAAATTAAAAAGCTCTACTATAACTAGAGCTATGTAAAATAAAGGACTGAAATAATATTTTTAAATTATTTGCCTAGGATTTCCAGACCTGTTCACATATTGTACTTCACATTTGACCTATAGCGGGGTGATAGTATGGCCCTAGGGGAGGAGTAGTCAGTCCAGTGTAAACATATGTCCTGCTTTTTTTATCTCCTTACAGGATCACTAACAAAAGTGACAGCTGTTACCTCTTGTAGAGCTGGGTTTGAGGGGTTTTTGGACATCTGTTCAGTAGGAATGAAACCAAGATTCATAATTCATTAGATAGACAAATAAACATTTAATCTGGAGTAGTTTGAAATCTCTACAGATCCAGTTGGATTTGCACTGGTGACCCCAAGGTGGAAATATCTACATCCATAATCACTCTTCTGGGTGAATCAACATGAATTTTCAATATCATTCCTGCTAATTTTAATTAGGCAAGTGTATTTGTTTCAATGAAGGCTTAATGAAAAAAGTCACATGTTATGATGGTTCCTCAAAGAAAGGGTTATTAGATAACTAAAATGTTTCTAAGACACGACTAATCTCATTTTCTAGATTGTTATAGGATCCTCTGGCTGCTGTTATGATTCCAGAATATGTAACTAGGCTAGGCACTGGCCCTACTATTTATCAACAGCATGTTCATTCTTAATACAGTAAAATTTTTATATGACTATAAGACATTTTTACAAATAGCAGCAATAACTTTAAATTATACTTTTAAAAAGTTTGTCCTATGAAGCACTGAGCACCTGTAGGTACAACTGCTTGTATAACAACAGGCAAACCATATGATGGGGAAGTGTTAATCTTGAAGAGGGGTAGGAATTACCTCACTTGGCTTTGGATATCTAAAAGTTACATGTCTAAGTCTGAACTGACCACATTTATTTCTGGTTCAGTAAATGGAAAGCAATGGGTACTTGTAGAAGATGTTTCCTCTGACATATCTCAAGTGCTTATCTTGAGATGAATGAAGTCTCTGGAGGGGGCTGTTTGTTTTCTGAATTTCAGAAAGGAATTTGGCTTGGATGTCTAATTTACAGATGCAGTAAAATGATAAAAAAAAACCAAAAACAAACCAGAGACTACAAAATAAAAATTAACCAACTAAACTTTCATCTGAAGAGATACTTTGTTGAAAAGGTATCTATGGATGTAGCTAAAAATACCAGCTGTTGCTGTTTTTAATTTGAAACTATACTCTGCTCTAACCTTTACTGCAATTGAACTGAGGAGTAACATTTGAACTGCCATCACCCCTCTGCTCCTCCAAAATCACCAGAATTTTTCATTTCCTTTCAGATGCAGACTGTGAACAAAAAGATAATTCTCAAAGTCTCTCCACATGAAAAAAAAATGTGTTAGCTCCTGAGTCTTTTCTAATCTAGCAGGTTAAGGATTTACAGTGGGTTTCCCACTAGAGGGCTCCTAAATATTAATTTATTTTCTTTTTCTTCAACATTCATTCCTTTGGTTTATATCCATCAATTCACAGTTTTATTTTCACCAGGAGCTATAACTTCCATGCTGTCACTGTTGTACGTTATGCTTTCTCCAGTGCATTCCCTGTACCAACTCCAAAGACAACCACTCAAGAGTGGAGAATGCTTAAAGCATTCTAAGGTACCTTTGCAAAGGAAGAAAAAAAAAAAAAGTGTTTCAAGCTGTGATGTTGCATTTCAGTATGTCATAGCGAGACCTAGAGATGGCCCCAGCACAGTGATCTGCACTTCGATCTGGAAAATTTTCTGTTTTGTTCTTTTTCCCTTTTTTTCCAGACAGAGGTGATACAGTCTGGCAGTGGAAATCTACAGAAGCCAAGTCTGTGGGTTTTGGTTTTTTTTTCCTTTGCCCTGCACAGCTGAAATACTCTGGAACATATGAAGCCACATTATTCAAATGGACCATTGAAAGAAACCCAATAGCCAGATCAGAAACGAGCATATTTTTGGATCTTTGATTTGCAGTAAAAACAATACAGTTGATAATAGGCATTTTCTGAGCATTGCCATATGCTCCACATTGAGGAAAAAGCTTTCATTCACAAATCCAAATAACAAATATGATTAGCTCTTGCTGAATCTTCCAGCAATTCAGAATGTTTATCTAGTGCTCAGTCTAGGACACTACCTGCTACACCCAAAAGAACATTACTGCAAAGCATGGTTTACCATGTAAGACAGAGAAAATGCACATAATTTTTACCAAAGACATAAAATTCATCCTATGTTGATACCAGGATTAAGGGGTCCTAATTAAAATACAGTAGAATAAAGAATGTATCCAGGTATTATAGAGTTTAAGAGGGAATTACATCCCTCATGTTCACATTTTTGAATCAAAGTGTTTGGCTTGCTGCTGCTCTGGAATTTATGACTTCAGTGTTCAGCCAACAAGGTTTATTGTCCCTGAAAACAAGAAATTGAAAATAGCCTGCTACTGATCCCATTAAAAACACAGGGAGACACTCAAATATTTTGTCATAAGAACACCAAGCCTGATATATTCTGCACTAGAGATATCATGGGTGGACAATGGGAATTATGAATGCATGGTTAGTTGGGTTTGGGAAGCCATTTGTGGGTTTTTTCTCCTGTCTGAGTTTACATATTATCCCTAATCAAACAGAATAAGATGACAAGATAAGAGTCAATGAGAAGTGATACTACATGTTCATATGTGGAAAGCCCTTTTGCATCATTTCTGGGGAAACAGCCCTGGTAAAGCCTTTAAGTGCTGACTATGTGAAAATGGTATATAACTCCCAAACTGGATGAAAAGAAAATAAGAGTCATTGTCTTCGCAAGGCGAAAGCTGTTGAGGATATTTGCAAGTTACAGTTTCTATTTGTTTGGTTTATGTATTGTTATGTTTTGATATAGCAAAAAGAACAGACGACTGTTAAAGATCAGGGGCCTTCTAAACAACAAAATGTGTCTGGAAGATTGTGTGCTTATTTTCTACTGAAGTAGAAGGTGCAGGATTTCCTGGCTACTAAAGTCTATTTCTTGGAAATTAAGATCAGCATTTCATCAGTCTGAAATTGGAAATTGCATTTGCCTGTCAAATAGGCAAGGCAAATGATCAATGCAAAAGTCTAGATTTCTATTCAATTATATCTCACCCCTGGTGGGTTTTTCAACATCCTGCAGGAAAACCAAAGGAAGACAAACACCAGAATCAAAAAGTAGACTCTGAAAAACAGACATGACCCTTCCCATAGCATTTCCATCATGGGAATAATAATAATCCATCAGATCTTAATTAGTCTTTGAAGCAAGCAGGACTCAGTGCATACCTTAGTTTCATCCTTCACTTTATATAAGATCCTACGTAGCATTCAGAAGCAAGTTCAATGTAAGGGTATCTGGGTTTTTTTAAATATATATACCAGCTAAAAGTTTTGGACAGCTTTCAAATCTGTCTGCACATTGCATGTGTGATACTGTTGCTTAGCATTCCGCAAGTCTCAGAAAGAATTGTGATGTAAAGAAGGGGTACAAGGTACCTATCAAGGGTCAATGTTAAAAATAATAAGTCTTACCAATAACCAAGATAATAGTGCTTTGTAGATTAACAAGTCCTTTCCTGTTGGTTTTCATCCCTAGGCTTTCCACAGGCAGTAAATCCATGGGATTACTTAAGCTTTTCCAAAGTGAGGGGGACAAACTATAATTAAGCATGCCTCCTCGGTCACAGGATCACAAAGTCTATCTTCAATGCAGAGGGAAATGGGAGGAAAATATTGCCATCAAAGAATAGTAACTGTATCTACATTTCCAATCAAGTAGTTAAGGCCTCATAGATGCTTTTTACAGGAAAAGGACATTTTATGGCCTTTCCTACCAAAGATTCTACCAATAAGATTCTGTGCCTCTAATACTGATATATACAATATGACCGAGAGCATTTCAGCTAAAGATCAAGTCCTTGGTCCTTTGCAAATTGACATCCTGCAATGGCCAGGGGAAAGCTATAATGCAGCTCAAGACCTTTGACAATAGGACCTGAAAGCTAATTTGTGATTGGAAAATAAAATCATGTTCCTTTGGGAAGCACACAAGGGTGGAACATGCCGAGTAGTTTGGAGAACACTTAGACAGCAAAAGGTAATATATTGAAGTACCACTGTAGATGCAACATGGGCAGATATTTCAACCTTTACTAGCAGTCTTTGCTCTATTCTTTTTTCTTCTTTTGTCTCAAATAACTGAGAAAGGAGTTCCAGTTGATTGCAAGATTTTAGTTGTAGTGGTCACACATTCATTCTTGCCTTTAAGCAAGTGATTTGTTATGCTTTCTTCTCTGGGACCTATTTCATAACTGATAATCTCCATTGAACAACGTTTCTTTTTTCTCTGAAATATAACCCGTGCCCTCTTTGGAGCTAGGAGACCCTGCAATAGTATTTGCATTGATCCTGTACTCTGATGGATGCTCCTGTGACAGACAGTCTCATAGGAAGGATACACATAATGTTTAGATGATGGCTCGCAGTTGCTATGGTGACCTCAGTCCACTGCTAGTTTCATAGCTTTTGATAAAAAAAAAAAGGAAGAGAAGAAGAAAGTCATAATCTCCCTTACATGTTATTGATCATATCTGTACATCAGTCCTGCTTCAGCCAGCCCTATATACTACAGCCTTTATGTTCTTCATGTGGGTCGTCATTGGTATTTTCCTGTGATCTCCAGGCATGATCCACTGGGTCTTCTGGTCTATGTCATGAAACCATGTGCCCTGAAATTAGTATGGGATATAGGAAGAAAGGACTTGTATATCAGTTCCATCATTGCTTTTACCGCAATGTTTTGCACAAACTACTGGGTAACATAGAATTTGCAGCAGTTAGTTCATCTCATCTTATGGTAGATGTATAAAAAAATCACCCTCTGGAAGTGCCAGTCTCTCTGCCCTTTATGAGAGAAGACTTAAAAAACAGATGAACTTATCTTCAGGTGGGTAAATTTGATGGGATGTATTTGCCCCACCAGAGCAGTTCCTCGGATGCCCTTAGGTACCAGTTCTTATCCAAACATCCATGTGTAAACCAGGGCTTCCTAAACTTACTCTTAATTTTCCTCTGCCTCAGTTTTCTGGTTTTCTGAATACAATGAACAATACCTCGAAATTTTGTACTGTCTTTCTATAAGCACTATGTTCACAAATCCCTTTGGGCAAATGTCGATAGCACAGTAAATACAAAGTGACTAATGACTTTCAATCTGTAGTTTAAAGTATTTTCTATAGTGCATGAAGCTGGAGAGACCAAAATCTCTGGAAAGAGTGGAGGGAAGCACTTAGTATAGGAAAGGTGTGGGAACCCGTAAGGCCACGTACTCTGTAACTTTGCCTAGCTTCCACGTTCCACAGATTCTTCTGAGATTTTAAAGACCTAGTAGCTGATTCTGGATCACTTCCCCCGCAAAAAAAAGGAGTGAAAGAACCAGGATGGTTGGATAGTGTGCATGTGGGATCGGGTGTGCCAAGGTACAGGAAAAGGCAGAGGGCATTATAGAATCATAGAGTTGCCCAGGTTGGAAGGGACCTTTCAGATCATCTAGTCCAACCATCAACCTAGAAGCAAGTGGGCAGGGTGTGCAAGGGGTAGCTGTGTAGGGAGCTTAGAAAGCTCCAGAAAAAACTGCTAAGTAGGCTGCTGTTCCTGACTGTGGCTTTGCCAGCCGGCTGAACAGATTGCTGGTGCCTGAGAGCAGCATGCAGCGATGGGGAAGGGAGCGAAAAGGCACAGTGTGGTGGATGCTGCCGAGTCGGGCGTGAGAGCTCACTGATTTATTTCATATTTATACATTAAATGTTAGGCTTCTAATCAGTGCTATATAAAACAGGAAAAAAAATGGATTCCTGCCTAAACCAGCTCATTATCCACATAGCTGGACAGCGAGGTAACAAGTGACTGTAGGAAATGTTTTCCATAACCTTTCTCTGCCCCAGTCTCTGAACAGAATCAACACGCAGTAAAACCAGTGAGAGCTTTGCACATTGATCTTAATGCTATTGAAATCCAACCTTTTTAGAGGATGACCTATGTGAACCAGTCCTCCAGCCCATAATATTGAGATGGGAACAACAGCGATAAGGGAAAAATGTGGGCAAGCCATTTCAGGACAGAATAGTTTTGGAAGCATTTCATTCACCCTCCTGCCACTAATAAGGGAAAAATGCTGCAAAAAAAGGGTTAAACACAAGTTGTGCTCAGATAAACAAATCTATGGGAGATAAAGCAGTTGCCATGCCAGCTGATACCGCAAGCAGCCAGCACACATTTGGCACTTAGGAGAGGATCTAAAAGGCTGCACTGAGCTCCGAGGCTCATCGTACCCAGGCTGTTTCTTGGCTTTAGCTTTGCCAGTCCTGTTCACTTTAAATCAGAAGCAACAATTGCTTGCATCAAATTTCTCTTCTGTTGGAGGATAGTGAGGAAGTAGTTATGTTTTCTGGGATTCAGCACATGAAAACCAAGGAAGAAAGTCTGACAAATGTGCAAATAAGGGGTATGAAATATCTGTGTCTCTGCCACTAACTCCATGGGTAGCCATTGGCAAGTCCTTTGATTATTTTTTTTTCTTCTCTTTCACTTCTTCATGCAGAAATTAGAAACGAGTAATATATTCTATGTTAGGTTTCTCTGTTTAGTCTTTGGAAATGACAATTCAGCATTCTGATGGGTTTTCTCTAGGGTCTCTAAGCAGATAACATCTAATTAATGATGACAGTTAAAGCACTAATGGAAGATTCGCTTTACTTGCCAAAGAGTAACACTTACCTGTTCATTCTGGTCAAATAGTGAGTAACGCTGTCTGCCAGTATACTGGGTAACCCTTCTTTTGTGAAGGATAACGTTAGCTTCCTCTGGAGTTTATTGGCTAATGTAAGCAATCATTGATTTTTAAAACAGTGTTCTAAGACACTGTTTAGTAGTTGCTGTTGGGTCCATCTCTCTGTAGTTTGGGCTCACATTTAAATACACTTGAAAGGACATTTTAGAGTTTTTGGTACTGGTCTCTTCTCACATGTAATTAGTGATAGAACAAGAGGGAATAGGTTCAAACTGCAGCAGGGTAGGTTTAGGCTGGACATTAGGAAAAAAATCTTCACAGAAAGAGTGGTTAGTCACTGGAATAGGCTGCCCAGGGAGGTGGTGGAGTCACCATCCCTGAATGTGTTTAAGACTCGTTTAGATGTGGTGTTGGGGGATGTGGTGTAAGGGAGAACTTTGTAGAGTGGAGTTGATGGTTGGACTCGATGATCCCAAGGGTCTTTTCCAACCTAAATGAATCTATGATTCTATGATTTTGATTCTACATGTGAGGAGCACAGGTGTCAATGTAAGTCATGAATAGAATCCTTGAATTAAAATCCTGAAAAATGGGTTTCCAGTCAAAATGCAGATGAAAAGCATATTTTAAGTATTCTTCATTTCTGGGAAAGTAATGTATTTTGTCTAGTCATCTTGATGGGCTTTCTCTGCTTCATCAGTGAAGTCTAATGCACCAGCTTCTTGCTGTTTATGTCCTAAGAGTAAAGCAATGAGAAAACTTGTGTGAAAGCCCATGCGGCAGGGTGCCCTAAAATTTTGCCCATTGTATCACTGACACCAGAGAAAATTTGCTGAGGTCTCTCTAGAGTCAGAAAGGCACTCAGGTGAACAAAAAAAAAAACCCAAAACACAGAAAAATACAGTCTCAGGGTGATGATCTGAAAAATGAGAAGGACTACCATATGTCTGGACTTCCTACGACCCCAGCTCAAACACAAGCTCAGGCCTCATCCCTGTATATGTAGACATGTTAAAGGTTAAGCACAGAAATAGTCCAAATAAACACCATCGCCCTCTCATACATGTGATCAAACATAGCCATTGGCACAGTTATCTATCATGTAAATATGCATATTCTGGAGCAGAATACATAAACATATGGTGTCAGAGAGAAGGCCAGTGGCAGCATGCAGGAATTTAAAGCCAGATGGTGGCTGTATGTTGTATGCTTATATGTATGTATATGCATACACCCACAAATATACTTGTGTATGTTATCCCGACACTCATTAGACGAATTTTGACATTTAGTTGTAATTCAGGGCATAATGCTCAGTGTAAATCTAATTGATTTTCCAATAGCTTAACTTATTAGTGAAAATTAGGTTGTTGGATCAAGCCTAAAAGCCTGTATAGTAAAAGGTTGTACCAAAACTTTCTTCAGTACATTAGCAAGGACTCAGATGTCGAAAAATGTTAACAAAAGGCAAGTTTGCTCCTACAGCAATCAGAAAATTAACATTATTGAAAATGTGAACCCTTTCACAATGTCCAAACAGACTTAAAATTCAATAATAATTTGGATATATATAAAAAAATATAAAAAGCCTCTTCATTTCATCAAACTACAAAAATATGACGTTTTAACTGCTATTACAGATGACATGAAATTCAAAATGAACTAAAATCTAATATTTTAACATCAGTGTGACTAACTACCACCCATATTTGAAGTGAAATAATGCTAATTTTTATTTTCTTCTTTTTAGATAAAAGGAAAAAAATAGCTAAATGTAAAACATTTAAATTTCAAAAAAGATATTTTCTGAACCATCAGCATAATATGTCAGGATCCCAGAAACCTCAGGTTTCAATCTACTTAATATTGGCCTGATCTTCCTTCAAGAAGAATTCTGGAAAGTTTTTAATATCACATTTCAGGATTTAAGCCACACTGTACAACTAGTAAAATAAAACTGGATTTTTATGAGTCAGAAAGTTTTTTGGAGTTTTTTTGCAGCTTCTTCTTACCCTGCTTCTGTGGGTCAGGCTATTGAGTGATGTGCCTTCATGTAAGGAATCAATTCCATTACAAGGTACTGATCTGAGTGTCAGCAGGCTACGAAAGACACTATGAAAGACAGTGATGGAGGAACAGTGTCTTGCTGTTTGATCCTCTGCCTAATAAAACCACGGATAAAAATTCCCACAGGGTATCCTAAAGTTCATATTCTGAATTCAGATTTTAGCAACACAGGCATCTATATCTGAGCTATATCACTGTTTAATAAACCTGGGTTTTGGTAGGCTTAGGAGAGAAACCTATTATCCTGCAGAGGCATCCCTGTTATTCTGCCAAGAATCTGGAGCACAGCCATAGCGCTTCTGCAGCATCTGGTAATTTAGTCTGATGCAGCAGGTTGATGGAAAATGTTTGCTTGGAACATTGGTCGACTTCTTTTCAGAATTAGTTCACCTACCCCATATTCGCAGACATCCAAGAATTCTCATATGTGAAATTTTGAATGCAGCTGGAGTTGGGCAGAGAAGCCAGGAGACCAAGGGTCTTCTCATCATGGTTTTCAAAATTAAACCTCCAGAGCAACTGGTGGGTGGAATGTGTAGGTTTGATGTCGAATACATCCATTCAAAGACACAGTACAGCCTACCTGATGTTTCAGCTTAGTTTTTTAGGCTCCCACCATCATCTTCATACCAAATGCCCTGGTTTTTATCTTAGAAGATAAAAAGCACATCTGATTTATTTTAGAGGAAATAAATCAATGAATTTTAAATTATTATATGATGAAGAATTTGGAAAAAATATAAAATATAAAATGCTTTTTATGTTGTGCTGAAAAGACTCTCTCTACTATTTTTTTTTTCCTTAGATGCTGTCTTTCTGCTTTCCCATAGGATCAAAACCAATCTTTGTTTGGATTTTAGTATTAATCAAAACCCTCTCATACCTGAAATCAGTGAACAGCTTTTCCAATCCCTAGTTAAGGTTTGACGATATGTTCAGGGTTAAAGAAGAACAACCTGTAGCCCTGTGGTTACCCCAGGGCATGCAGAACTAAGCTAATCTAAACATTTAACCCCGCTCGGAAACATTTTTTGTTCCCTAGTCGGTGGGCCACCGGCAGAGCTATTTGTGGACAGCTTTGTCAGGCTCCTCGATATCTCTCTCTGCACGACGCAGCAGCACCACTCGGTGGCTTAGGGGCAGCTTCTTTTTATGCATTCCCCAACACGGAACTTGAGCTAAAATCCACTGAGGATTCGGGAAAAGACTGACTTCAGGGCAATTCAGGTTAAGTACTTAGTAGGGCGGGTGAAGGACTGGTTTGAGATAATCCCAACATTTTCTTTTGGAAGGACAAAAGGAAAGAAAATGAAAACTTTTAATGAAAACCTGCTTTTTTATGATTTCTCAGTGTAACATTTGTATTTTTAATATACAAATCAGCATGGATTTCAGCAGAATATTCTGGAAATGTGTGGGTCTTTCTTATTTCAGATACTTTCCTTCCCCCCAAAAAAAAGTAAAAAGGAAAAAGAAACAACACACAAATAAGATCCCTCGTCTCTTTTTCTTCTGCTTCTTAGAGTTTGATGAAACTCCATGATAACCAGAGATTTAACAATATAATGCAATCGCCGTCTTCTGAAAACCACTTTTCAGCCATAATAATACAGTCTCATCTTGAAAAAAAGGATCTAAACAAAATTTTCTTGCAGTTCATCTCTGGGCAATGCTGCATCCACTCCTCTTATGGGAATCAAACTATTATCAAGATCAAATTAATTATTTTTATTCTTCTAATTTCAGGTTGGGAAGTAGATAATATGGGGCAAACCCATGCAGGTAAGAGCCAGTTTTGCTGACTGCCTCCTATGTACCTCTGTTCTCAAAAACTGCATGTAGACCATATGATAATATCAGATTATTGGAAAGTTGTTTGTGTATCAGCTATGATAATTAATATGCGTAGTTCATTGTAACACGGTGATAAAAAGTGAAAGTAAAAATCTGGTAAGTTTTAGAAATTAATGTGATCTAACCTAAACACACAAAATTTCACTATCTTACTTGAAATCAATTAATTATCACCTTTTGTCACTGATGAATGGAAATAATTTTTCGTTAATTCTGTGAAAACAGACTACTTCAATATTTATGGTTTATAAATGCAAATTTCTAAAGATGTAACATTTGACTTCAGTATTTTTCAATAAAATTGGTCCTAGTTTGATTGTATGTGGTTTTAGCTATGTGCTTCTTGCTTGCAGTAGCAATTTTTTAATTTTATACCTTCAGCTGTGATTTAAACTCACAAGTAAAACTGTGTTTACTTCCTGAAAAGACAAAGTCAATTATTTATTGCCTTTGGGCCTGATCCAAACAAATAAAAATCAATTGGATCTTATTTACTAATTTCCGCAGAGACCAGTTTGGGTCCTAATAGAAAACACAATCAAAACTATTTCTTACCAAATTTCCACTTTTATAGGTGATTATGACCTGCTGGAAAGCACAGCCCAGTCTCCCCTAGGTAAGAAACAGAACCATGGAATGTTTCTCTTTTTATTTTAACCCTGTTAAAAAGGAAGCTCCAAGCTTTTTCTCCTGCCATTTAGGTGTTATTTTCAAATGGGTTCTAATTATGGTGACACATTTTCTGGTGCATTACTTTTAGCAGTATTATGAAAATTTATTCCTCCACTATTGAGCCTTGCAATCTAGCAAGTATGTTTTTGTAAATTATATCTACCTGCTTAACAGTAATTACTAAATGGTGTTAAGGAAAGTCAACACCATGATTAAGTGGTTATTTTCCATAGAAAACTAGGGATGAATGTGCAAGAATAATTTACCAATATTTGCCAAGTAATGCAATGTTCTTAAATGAATGCTGTGATTAAATAGATATATTCTGCTGCATGGATGGCAAACAGATTCTTTAAAAATAAGGTCACTGCTAGTGTTATGAGCTGCTTGACTAAATTGCTCTTAGAATGCGAAGCCGCACAACCTTAATAAAAAAAAATAATAATAAAAAAAAACAGCCTTGGAAATTTCCATCAATTTTGGTCAAGGTACAGCTCAAACTCCAAAAACTGTAATAGTTCAATAAATGGAAACTGTTCTATTGTACTGGAGAGGAGTAAATGCAGCCAGCAGCCCAGCTCGATTTTTTCAACCAGGTCACTGAGCTTTGGCAAGAGGAATGGTGGTTAAAAAGAGCACCACAGGGGCCATCCCACCTCAGGCAGCCTCAGTAACAAAGTGAGTGTCAAGAGACACTTTCCTCTTCTACCCCCAGCTCTTCTTTCACAATACAGTTTTAAGCCTTTTGGCTGTGTCAGTGAAAACCGTTTAGGAGCTAGTCCTTGTATGAGATTAGCCAAACAATGAGAGTAAAAAGAGATAAAAAGAGAATGAGGTTTTCTCTGAGCTAGTTTTGAGCCTCCTTGCAAACATTTGTATTAAAGTAAGGTTACAAACTGGCACTGGAACAAATAGTAGGCAGAGGAATGTGAGAAGCTCTGAAACAGGTTTGAAATTGTCAGCTGAAGACACACTGGACATCTGGTGATGTAAATGAACATACTGCTATGAAGACAGAGACAGGGAAGAGATTCCCACTCCTTCTTTCTTTTGTTTTCCTACAAAAGCTTCTCACAAAGTCACTGTCAGATAAGAGTTTAAGCTTGAAGATAAATCAGTGGGATACATGTTATCTGACTACAGAAGAATAATCCAGCTGCCTCACCATAGACATGTAATGTCTGTTTTACATATCCTACTGTATCCTGCCTGGCTTCCAATGACTACTCCAAAAAATCATGTTAGCTTTGTGTTTTCTTGCCAGTCCCATGGAGATGCCTCAATTATAGATTATCCCAAATAGGTCCTACCTATATTTAAAGATTGGACTTAACCTTTAGCCATCTGAAGTGTAGATGTCTACATCAAAGCTGTATTCCCTAGATGCCTTTCAGAGTCTATGGAGAGAAAAGGACATTTAGCTGACCCCTGTTTTAGGTGCCTACTTGGGAATGAGATCTTTGGTGGCCTGGAAGCACTGACTATACTGGTTAAATCTTTTTTGCTTTCTGGTGACCAGATGTAGTAGTAGACATCCATAGGCATCAAGTGTAGAACTAGGTCATTAAAGATGTCATTAAACTTTTAAGATGCCAATAAAGTCTTCTCTGGACAGCCAGATAAAAAGTACCCCCAGTGGTACTATGGGGTTTTCTTTGGTCATGTATCAAGGGGAGGGAGGGTATATCCTGCTGTTTGTTTCAGCAATGGCATATTCTCAACTGTACTTGACATAGGGGACATCAGCAGAAATTGCACTGAAGATGGCTGGTCTGAACCTTTTCCTCACTATTATGATGCCTGTGGCTTTGATGAAAATGAAACAGAGTCCGATAACCAGGTGGGAATTAATCTCATAATTAAAAACAAATGAAGGGGGAGAGCAGCAGGTTGCTTTTGTCCAGCCTCTGGTCATGGTCTGATTTGATAGTGATTGGAATGAAACAATCAGATATTTATGGGCATAAAAATGTGAGAAGCAAGATTTAGAGTCATAGAATCATAGAATAGACTGGGTTGTAAGGGACTTTTAAAGTCATCCAACTCAAACCCCCCTACCATAGGCAGGAACACCTCCCACTAGACCAGGTTACTCAAAGCCCCATCCAGCCTGGTCTTGAACATTTCCATAGAAGGGGCACCCACAACTTCTCTGGGAAACCTGTTCCAGTGTCTCACCACCCTCACAGTAAAGAATTTCTTCCTAATACCTAATATAAAGTTCCCCTCTTTCCGTTTAAAACTGTTACCCCTCATCCTATGACTATACTCCCTCATAAAGGGTCCCTCCCCATCTCTCCTATTTAAATCCTTCCCAGCCCTATACTGAATATTTCCAGAGTATGACTTTACTATTGGTACATCTTGTAACTTCTAGAAGCCCCCAGTTCTTCCTCTATTGACTAAAGAAACCCTTAGCCAACTACTTTTTTTTCTACAGATACATGCACAGTGGTCAAAGAAATATAGACAGCCTTTACTAGCTCACCGATAAATAAGCTTCACAGCATGCAGAATCGAGGGTGCACCAGACATAGAGCAATGCTCTGACATACAGTGAGATCTCAGGGGAACAAAGAGAGGAAAACAACCAGGACGTTTAAAAATCAAATCCTTCATGTGGTTCCCCCTGCATGTTGACAGGGTAAAGAAGATGTGACCGTAGATGGAACATTTAACTGTGTGTTGTTTGCCTCCCAAGGATTACTACTATCTCTCTGTGAAGGCTCTGTACACAGTTGGATACAGCACTTCCCTTGTTTCCCTTACCACGGCCATGGTTATCCTGTGTCGTTTCAGGTGAGTCAGGACATGAGCAGTGAGCTGTTCTGTCACTTGAAGAAAGAAGGTGGAGCTAATCAGCCCAAAACAATGTTTAAGCTTTTATCTTACCACACGTACAATAAGAGAGAGACAGCCCTTTAATAGACTTGTTCCCCCAGCTTCGACACACTCCAGTAGCCACATTTCAGGAGACTGAAGCTGCATTGAACTGAGTCTATTTTATGCTACTCTGCATGCTTTTACAGGAAAATCCCTAAATCCTCCTCTTACTCAGGTTTATGGTCGGTATTATCCGCACTCTTGACTTTCAGATGTTGCTATTCTTATTGCCAAGGTGCTAGGAGCTCTGGCCGTGTGTGCAGACAGGCCTAGTATGCTGTTTCCATGAAAGAAAAGTCTTTTTTTTTTTTTTCTTTTTTTTTTCCTATTTCCTCTTTTCCTCTCCCTTGCTCTTTCCTCTCCAGGAAGCTTCACTGCACTCGAAATTTTATCCACATGAACCTCTTTGTTTCATTCATCCTACGTGCAATATCTGTATTCATTAAAGATGGGGTTCTTTACGCTGAACAGGATGGCAACCACTGTTTTATCTCAACGGTAAGTGAAACCAAAGCCAAAGCCTTTTCCTTTATTTTATTCATCATGAGATAACAAAAAATAGTGAGGCAGACAGCAGTCTGTTGGGTATTACAGGCTGAAAAGCTATTGGGAGAGAAGGTAATTGGTGGTAATTTACCTCCAGCAAAACCGTGGATGGTATTGTCTCATGATCATTGTCCAGTGGTCTGTCCCTTAGGACAAACCTAGAAGTTTTGGTTTATGACTCTACTCGGATTGCTTCTCCCTTTCACAGGTCTGCATAGTGATAAGTAGGATGAGAGCAGACACAAGCCATTTCCTTCATCTGAAGGTCTGTTTTTTCTCCAGACCCTTATTTGCTCTGGATGTCAGACAGTGTCATGTGTAAGGAGACTGACCAAAGAGACATAGAAAATACCCCTGTCAGTCACACTCTCAAAAAATTATTAGTATTAGCCATGTGTTTGTCTCTGCAGTGTGAGGTTTCATGGAAAGCAGTCTCTTCCACAGATGCGTTTATCTGCATATTACATGTAAATCCCGATTCCTCTTGCATTTAAGGTTAATATTTGATTTGATAAATCAGCTCAGTGGGTGTAATTATGATGGAATTACAGTGAGTTCCCAAACTGAGATCTCTTTTATCCAACGAGTTAAGACCTTATTCCCTATGGGTCCCTTCCACAAGGGAAGTGCAGCTGTATAGTTTCTTAGTCAGGTTTTTTCTTTGTCATTGGAACTAGTTTTTGCTTTTAATTCTTCTCCATTATAAAGTTGAAGCCATGTTAGATCTTAGCTTGTTCGCACCACTCTTCTAATAGTGGCATCTGCCTCTTTGTTTTGAAACACCTGAAGCATAAAATACATTAAAATCAGCCATCTGATGACCAGATCTTCAGCCCTGGTAGAGCGTCCATGTAGAAACTCAAAATCTGATGTTTTAAACATATTGGTTGTAGATTTGTCCCAGAGAATGGAGTGAAAGTGTGAACCAGTCAAAATTATTAGTGTCCCATTGCCCCAGGCAGGGTATTCCAGTTTATACACTGTTTCTGCTCTTATTTGTTGTAAAGCTGTGCTTTTCTAGGACTAATGTTGTCTCCCTGGGATGCAACACTGGAAAGACAAGCGTGTCCTACTCTCACAGAGTCAAGATAGAGCTTGGTTTCCACCTAAGGCTTTTATCATAGAATCACAGAATCATTTAAGTCAGAAAGGACCATTAAGATCATTGAGTGTAACCATTAACCTAGCACTGCCAAGTCCACATTCCAAGTTCCTAAGCACCACATCTTCACATCTTTTAAATACCTCCAGGGATGGTGACTCAACCACTTCCCTGGGCAGCCTGTTCCAATGCCTGATAACCCTTATGGTGAAGAAATTTTTCTTAATATCCAATCTAAATGTCCCCTGGAAAAGAGAGCGACGCCCACCTCACTACAGCCTCCTTTCGCGTAGTTGTAGAGAGCGATAAGGTCTCCCTCAGCCTCCTTTTCTCCAGGCTAAACAACCACCGTTCCTTTTTTTTTCTCTTTTTTTTCTTTTGTCCACCAGTTTCCCTCCCAGTAAACTAATGAAACCTGCAGTCGTTTTTCACAGTAAATCACTCTGCTTTCTTTACAATTATGCTTACTTTCATTTTCTGTCCCTGAGTGACAGCACCTGCAAACAGCAAGGAAGTACTATGCTCAACTGGACACAGGAGGGTGCATCCTTTCTGATCCCGCTCTCAGGGCTTTCCACAATCGTCCTGCCATTTCACATACTTCCTTAGGTTTTTCAATACACAACTGGATTCTTTTCTTCTCTGCACTTAATCCTTGCAAGGGGGCTTAAATCTAGCAATTAGCGTCCATTGACAATGTGAACTCCCACTAATGCAAGATGTTCTCAAGCTGTCTGCAGACTCTCGTCGACCACCTCCCACTGGTAAAATTGGCTATCTGCCCTTTCAAGCTTCTCTCTCTAAGTGGCACCTCACATTCTTCTCATGCTTTTAAAACTTTACTATTAAAAGTGTATAATACCAGTCCCAGCTGTTTTCCTTTCCAATAAAAGATTTGGAGAGGTTGAAGGTATTTTCTCTATCTGTTAGGTGGAAACAACATGGAAATAACTTTGTTTTTCTTGATTCTCTGCAGGTGGAATGCAAAGCAGTGATGGTGTTTTTTCACTACTGTGTCATGTCCAACTACTTCTGGCTTTTCATTGAGGGATTGTACCTTTTCACTTTATTGGTAGAAACCTTTTTCCCAGAGAGGAGATATTTCTACTGGTACACTATTATTGGCTGGGGTACGTGACAATTCTTGTCTAAAATGTGTCTCAGTGTGAAAGACAGCTCCATGAACCATCTCATATTTCCACATACAGTTTCAAAGTATAATTTTAGTCTTTGTATAGAAGTACCACTGTGGACCAAACTGTGTTTTGCTTTTTTGTCTGAATAGACTTGAACTGAAATCTGGAGGACACCACATCTCTTGCAGAGATGTAGTCCACAACCAAGAATTGCATTCTACAAGATATGATCTTAATGACAAGTTCTTCAGTATAATCAAATCTGCAATGTTAAGTCTAGTCCATTTTCTAAGACTTCTTTTCTGCCTTTCTTCCAGATAATAGCTAAATTGAAAATTTATCCAAAGGGTATTCACATATGCTCATCCTATCTGGATGGGAAATGAAAGCTTGCAATGGGAAGAAATAAGATTTGTTTCAGAAAGGCCAGTTGCACAATGATAACCAGTGTAATTATTTTTTGTCCTGGCCTTCTGGATATAAATTGATTCCAGCAACATGTTAATTCAAACGGTTATTTCCTGGTGTTTTTGTGCAGAGGTCAGATGACGAATGCCGAAGAAAACATTCAATTTAAATGTACCTTGAGAAGGTTAAACTCAATTTTTATACTTAAACAAACATACTTCTGCAATAATCTGGAAATAATCCAATATCCTTATGTGTGAAGTCTACATACAAACCACATACCTTAAACTATTCTCCTCTGAAAAAAGGATCCTCATGTAATCTGAACCTTCAAGTAATCCACATCTGGTTTTGTTTTTTCCCTCCTTAGGCAGCTGTATATACACAAAAATTCTCATCTCCTGGCAAAGACTTAATACAATAGAAGCAAAGGTATAGAGAAGAAAGAACAAGTGATCAGAAATATCCTATGCATACAAAGGTTATTGGAAAAGGATGGCTATTGGATAAGGCTATTGGAAAAGAAACTGTTGGAAAAGGATATTCAAAATTCCCCTTGTACTATCCATAGATGTATAGTCACATTTTAGCTGAACTATAAGTCTGTTTTCAAAGAAAACTTGAGGGTTATGTACCTGAAAATCTGACAACTATAATAAGCAACAATGTGTTAATCTTTGCAATCTGAACATAAATCAGAGGTTGGGTTCCTTTAATTAAGTTTGCACAAATTTCACATCTCTAGGTTCCTTTGAACATGAGAATATTGCAACACAGCATATTAACTGAATGGTTTTTTTTTTAAATAAATTGGTCTCTGTAGTGAAAGAACTACCCAGATGGACTCGTTCTATAATGCAACCCCAAAATATTTGGTCTTGAGTTGAATACTATAAATGAGATCTTATAGATCTTATAGATCTATATAGAGCTTATAGATATCACTTCATAGTCAAAGTGGCATCAGTAATATCCATTAATAACACTAAGAGAATCCCCAAATGTGGAATTATTTTTTTTTTTAATTTTTTTAAAAATACAATATTTTCTCAGTTTGTGTATATTGCAACTCAAATAGCAGATCCCCTGACCTGGTAAGAACAACCGGCATGTTGCAAGAACAGAAGCTCTTCCAGACTGAACGCAAGTCATGTAGGACAAAAGCAGCCCTCAGCTCAGAGCTGAGGGGGAGGGAGTTGCACTGAAGCAGCAATAAGCAAGAGCTCAGCATTTTGCAGCATCTGGATGTTTATCTGTTTCTTAAAATGTGCTGAGTGCATCAGTGTCCTCATTTGATTAATGAGAACTACATATGGCTGTGTCGATCCAAACAATTTTTTCCTCTTAAATATGCAATATGCTGGCAAATTCTCCAGATAGACTGCTGTCTTCCTGAGAACTCTCCTAATGCCTGCTCCTTACTCAGGGCAGAAACATAGTCAGGAAGAATAGCTCTTCTCAGCCTTTGAAGCTTGTCTGTTTTTTAATGTTACTCAGAAGCTGAAAAGAAGGTGATGAAGATACACATATTTTTTGACGTAAAGAAAAATAATGTGCATATATGCATATTCATGTAGCAGATGGTTCAAAACTCCAAGCTGATAGGAAATTTGCTTTTTTAACTATATTTTTATGATACATTTAGTCTAATTCTGCCTTCCGGCCCATGTTTCAGAGTTGGAACACTATTCATACCATCAAAATTTATATAGTACAAATCAGTGCAAACAAGATATCGCGTCAGACCCATGATTGATATTTAAAGATTATTTTTATTATTGTGCATCTGTTAAGTTCACAAAGATCTCAATGTTTTCTAAGTTTTCTCATGTGAGAAAAGCAGACTTCAATTTAAATTAAATATGCATGATTTCTTCTCCCCAAAGCCTGTCATTTTATTTCTTTTTATCATTTTCCTTTCAAATATTTCTGTATGTGCTTTTTTAAAGAAGGAGGGATTAATCAGTCATCCAGGTCTAACAGGGATAATTTCATTTCTGATAACAGGAATATAAGATTTGACAGAGACTCTCTTAAGTGGATTCAGTCGAATGACTAATTAATATGACATCAACACAGCCTTGCAAAATGTATGAAACATAATTGTTCCTGTCAATTTATGACAGTCTCATTCACTGTTGCAAGCTGGGGTTATCAAGGTCCTTATTTTGTTTGCTTTTTAGCACTTTATCTTTCCAGTGGTGCCTGAATAGATGTAGGCAGTTTCCTAGTCAAAGATTTTATCTGCCATAAAATATAGATTGAACTTACCCAGAGTTGTCTTTTATTGTATAAAAAAAAAATACACTGAAAAACCACACGTTTAGTATTTTCAGAAAGGAAAGTAAATCTAAGTTTCTCAGTGGATTCTTACCGTTTTGATTTAATTTGTCTTTTACATGCATTTTTTAAAGCGTAAAGGAAAGTCTGAAACAGAAATTTAATTCTTGCTCCCAATATTATCTTTTGGGGGTCTGGGGTATTTTTTCAGGGAAAAAAAAGTGAAACATTCCTGTGAGTATTGGAAAACTGTCCTCTACTGATTTCTTTTGCTTGAATAAGGCAAAATCATCTATTTAGAGAATAACAGAGAAAATGCAATATGTGCAAATCATTTACAACAAACTACATATGAATACAAAGAATACAATAATGCCATTACAGCTCAACAGATGCTGCTCTCCAATTATTGCATAATTACAGTAGCTCTAGACATGAAAGCTGACATCACTGCTTTTATTTTGTACAGACTATGTTTTAAAGTTCAGGCAACAAGATGCAGTAGAACAACTTCGAGCAATAAAGACCTGAAATGACATTATTCTTTCCTGTTATCAGTTTTGCACCTGCAATCCCACCAAGACTAACCTGTCCTCTGACTGAGATAGATGTTTCTAGAGCTCTGAATTAATGTAATGAATTGCATTATTTCACGCATGAGTGCTACTAGAAAATAAAACTTCAGTCGAGAGGTTGTAAAAAGTGCTCATTGTTGAGTAGTAAATGTGTCTAGACCGCTAACGATATCACCATCTTATCTTCCACAGGTACCCCAACAATTTGTGTCACTGTCTGGGCAGTGCTGAGACTTCACTTTGATGATACTGGGTAGGTATCACTGTGTGGGAAACCATTTCATGTGCATTCAGCACAATGGCAAGGATGAAACAGGAATACAGTGATCAGAGGACATGACTAATTTCTCCTTTAATTTCTGACTGATTTGTGTATGCAAGTAGTTTAGGTACAGTGTTCAATTTAGAGTGCTTTCCTGTTCAGCTGCGTAAATAGCCATAATTCAATGTTTATGTCCCTATTGCACTGGTAAATTGATGAAAGAAGGTATAGGTATCTAACCTGTAAACCTGCAGCTGCCCAGTGGCCTTCCAGTCCCTTCTCAGTTGAATTAGTGGAGTCCACAAGATGGTTTATCAAATCTTAAAAAAGCTGCCAGGTGAAACACATTTGTAATTGTCTCCTCCTCTCCAACGGATTATGAAGATAAACGTGTTGAGTTCATCTATAGAAATTATTGCAGATATCTTTTATGTGATGAGTGAAATCTGCAGAAGGAGTTGCTGAGTTTTGATTTACAAAGGCAATTAGGAATTTAGTTTCCCCTTGGAGAGTTTTTTTCCAGAAATCTAGTGGGGTAGATGAGTAGAGGTGAGACAGAAATCCACATCCTGTCTTTGTGAAAAAAAAATGAGGAAAAAGAATAATTTCAGAAAGAATTCAAGAAGGTAGATTCCACCCAAATGGTCTCTTCCTGTAGGGAAAAAAAAAAAAAACAAAAACAAAAACAAAACCTGCAAAGATCCTGTATTGTTTTCTAAAGACCCAGAAGGAAAGGCTGCTCCCAGAGATGCCCTGCACATCTCGCTAGTCAGTAGATTGGTCTACTAGAGCAGTGGACATAGCTGGTAAAAATAGACATGAATGTATGCCTTGAAAATACAAACTTAGCAATGTTTTTTTTGTGACAGTTATGTTTGAAATTGGTGAAGTGTTAGAAAAAATGCTGGGAATGAAGAAGATTGAAGTTAGCCTAGGTGATTATTGCAGGTCCCTTCCAACTGATATTATTCTATTCTATTCTATTCTATTCTATTCTATTCTATTCTATTCTATTCTATTCTATTCTAAAATTTGGGAAATCCTGCAGTGGTCCTTTGAAAACCTTGATCTGAGTGAAAGGCTTCATTATGCACCCAAGTCCCATTTCTAACAGACTTAGGCTTATGTTTTAATTTTGCCTTATACTACAGATACCTGGATCCAAAATTTGCACAAGACACTATTCTGTTGGGTTTTCGTCATCCTTGTTCTTTCATGCTCTTTTTGGAAAGTACCTGAAGCCCTTCCTCCACTGGGTATACCAGTGTTTTGACCCAATGTTCTATTTTGACATTAAGACAAATTAAATCATTTATTTCCATGCAAAACAAGCCAGAACCCCCTGTTGTGTCATTATTATGATTACAACACTGGTCGTAAATGCATTAATCTCTCTTAGGAGTCCAAACAGTCCTTGCATTTTGCAGGTAGGGGCAATGAGACATTTACAAGAAGCTAAAGGAAAAAGAAGGAATAAAAAAGAAGAAAAAAAAAAAGAAAAACAAAACCAAAGCCCCTTTTCCTTTCTTTTAGTTTGAGAAACTATTTAGCATGCAACACATTTAGACAGATTCTAGCTGAGTGTCTCAGTGGTTACTTTTTAAAAATCAACTAGCATTGTTCTGGGGGTGGGGGAGAAGCCAGCATGAGCCTGAAAACATTGCAGAAATTACTGAACTGGGAAACCACTGTCACAACGGCGTGGACTAAAATATAGACTCTGAGTCTGAGTCTCCACCTGCTTGCTCCTTATAAACCTGGCAGAGCTCCCTTGACTTCAGCTCCTGATTCACATCACTGTAAGTGACATGTTTGTGGAGATAAATGCAACTGTCTGTTTGTCCAGAGCTGTGCTACTGAATTAAATGGAATTATTCCAGATGTACACCGGAGACGTAACAGAGACTGGACTCTGGCGTTTTCAAATGGAAATCACATCCCTCCCCCATCGCACTGGCTCCCTTCCCTTCATCCATCCTGAAAAAGAGTCCTGTGTGTCTGACCTCCACTGTAGCAATGCATTTGAAAGAAATTAGGGAGCTTGTTTATGTAGTACAGCTTGTTGGCAGATATTACAGACTGTTTTGTTGTGCATTTGGGCTTTTTTCCCTTCTGGTCACGTTCATCTGAAGAGAAAATTGTGTTTCTTCCACCACATCCATCCCATAGATGTCACAGGGACTGGACAAAAAAAGTCCTTGAAAAAACCTTTGTGTAAGCTTGATCTGATTCATTGTTGACATCTACAAAGTAGACATTTACAACTGAGCTTGCTGGGGACAACCTGTAAAAAGAGAGGAATAGGTCTAAGAAGAATAAGCATTTTAAAGGGATGATGTATCACCCCAGAGTACACATTTAAAATACATCAGCGCAGGAAAAAAAATAATCAACAATCTCCAAGTGTCTATTTGTTCCAACCAGAGTCTAGGATAATTAGCTGGGCTGTAGATGTCTTCAGTAGAGATGATTGGAACTAGAGCAGGTAGATTTCATCTCCTGTAATTTCTCACTTCCACACAGACAAATTGCCATACATCAGTGCCTGCTTGTACAGACAGATTTGTATTAGAATTTGCTCAGGTTCTTATGGCATGGGTCAACTCACCAAAGACTTTCAGGGTAGACTTAATGTGCTTCTTCGAGAGGCTGAGCTCTGCAAATAGTGGGTAATTTTCAGAATAATTCATTTATTAATGTATACAAAGAAATAAAGAGATAATTGGTGACTTTAGGTGCTTTTGTTTTGTGGCATGCAATTGTTGATAACTGAAGAAAGCCTGGTTTCCAGACTGTGGGTGAGAATGAGTTCCCTCTGAATATTTGTCCCCTTTCAAATATTTTAATTTAGGCATCCAAGGTGAGGTAACTCAGAAATGTTACTTTGCATTTGAAAACCTCAGCCATCAGTCCCACAGATTTTGGGGGATTTTAAGTTTCTAGGCTTTGTAGATAGGAGCAAAAATATGTCTTTTTGTGCAAATTTGACATCCCAGTTCTAATTTTCTCTCTTCTCACTAGCTCTACCACACATACCCTTATTGTTGGTTTTATGGGAATCCAGTAAAACATTGCATATCTAAGTTCAACTGAAATTTCTAAACCAGAAATTGGGATTTCTGGTCCCAGCTGCTTGGGATTTCTCTCAAATGCACTTTGATGATAGCATTTTAGCTTTGTCTCCTCACACTTACACATGTATATACTTTTGTTTAAAGATTTTCACTTTTCCCCCAGACACTGCCATTTAAATGACACAGAAGCTGTATTAAGCTCTCATAAGATCAGCAGTAGTTTATTCCTGTATGCTCTTCCAAACTGTTTCTTGGCATCTGACAAATGCACTATGACAAGTGCTGCTGGGATTTTTGGCTGCGGTCTGAGAAGGAGGGGAAACCCTTCTTCTCAGAACTGCAGGTACAAAGTAGACATTTTTCTGTGATTTTATGTTTCCCAGAGGGAAGCATGAGGGGAAGAAAGCAGACACAAACAGAAGACATTTTTTAACCGACAATCAAATTCTTAATGTCTTAAAATAACGTAGTGGGGGTGGTGTGGCAGGGGAAATAGGATTTTTTTCATTATTATTGTTTTTCTAGCTTTAAAATATATGTTAAAGTTTAAACCCGGTATGTATACGGGTCCTGTAATTAGCTTTCTGTACAAATGAATGTCCAAACGCATCTATATGGAATAAACTTCAGCAGAATTCTTCATTGTATCTAGAGGAAGATTTTAAATGCTGAGGTAGAAATGCCATTTTAATTATGATGACTAACTCCCAACAGCTTAAAAAAGAAGATGACCCCATCTGTGTCCAGTACTTGAACCTTCTTAGATGAATCCTTGGTAGTACTTGCAACCCAATGACTGGAAAATCATTCCTATATGTGAACACAACCAGTCTCTAATACATCCTCGTGTACTAGATATGTGTACGAATACTCATGTCAGGATCAGGAACCAACATTCATATCTGTTTACCTTGGAAAATTTAAGAGACATCAAACTTTGGAATAACTATCTCGTACCCTTCAAGGTATCCCTGTTTGTTTTTTTTTTTCCCTTTTACTGAGATGTTAGCTTAAAGGGACAGTTTCACAGTTGTATTGTCTGTAGACATAGAAACACATGTACAGGCATTTTCCAAAATGGCTAAACTTTTTAGTAAGAGGTACCACTAAAATTGCCACAAAATAACTTATTTTCCTTTCAGATAAGTTGAGTAAATGCTGTAAAAGCTACAACAGGGACAGACTGAAGAACCAGTGCCTTTGAGCCCAAATAAAATAATTTAGCTACAAGACCAATCTCCCACTCTCTGCTCCCTTAAAAAATGTTGTAAGTTTAACTTCCTTGTTATATCTTTCTCTTTCCTTCTCTTTTCCCACCCCATTCTTTTATTAACGACTTCAGCTGCTGGGACATGAATGACAACACTGCCTTGTGGTGGGTGATCAAGGGTCCTGTGGTTGGATCAATCATGGTAAGTGACACTTGGAGGAGGCACTTCCTCAACATTTCTGAGGGCACATAACTGATGCAAATAGCTTCAAATGGTTTTGCAAACTATGGTGTATCAGCTGTGCTGGACTACCACACAGGTTGTCTGAATGTCCAGTGCTTGCCATCCACAATGCTAATTACATTGTTTTAAAGAAGGTTTAGTACAAGTTAAATGATGACGCACTGCCTACAAGCAAAGACGATATAGAAAAGGAGTTATTCAGCTGCTTAAACATACCTACCAAATGTCATATGTAAGACCCTAGAGCATATGGAGCATTAGCCTGGGGCTGGCAGATATGACATAGGACGTATGAGAATCCTGTGTCATGGGAATCCTAACCATTTGGGGTAGCAGTTGAGGGCCAAGTGGGACAACCCCAGGAATGTAAAACAGTACTAGATGCCAGTGACTAGGAACTGGGCTGTGTCTGTTGAAGGAATTAATTTCAACGGTACATTTATTTATCTAATATTATCTTTATAATAGTATTGTGGACATAATGCAAGATGCTCAATTGTCAACAAAGTATCTGAACTCTAGTTCATGAAGGACTTGGATTTGACTCAAATGACGTTAGATACCTGTATATGGATGACTGACAGGTTATAGAGTACTCTGCTTGGGCTCCAACTGCTGCCCCAAAAGAATAAGGGAACTTTGAAATGGTATTGGGCTCCCCTAGTTAGGAAATTAAATTGAGCACCTAGACAATATGGTTAGTGGCACCTGAAAAACCGTCTTACCACATGTAGGTGTCTAATTCTGGTCATGCTAACATGCTCTCCATACTTCAGTGACAGCACCGGCCAGGTCTTTGTTGACTGTTGTGGGAATTTAGACATCCAGCTCACAGGTAGCTGTCTACTGGTAGGTGTTTTCTTCAGGTTTCATGCTTCTTTTAAGTATTTGGTCAGCTCTCTGAAGTACAGTAACCTTCAGACACATTAAAGGTAATTCAGCTAATAACACTGAAAGATATTGAGATGGAGAGGGTCCAACAATCTGTGGGTTTCTTTTATACCAATATATGTGAATTTCCATGCTTTACAGACATATTCTTGAAGGATCACATTCTGGCTTTGGGGAATCAGTTATATCTGGCTCCTATTGAAGACATTAAAGATTCAAGCAACTAGCAAGAGATGACTGGGCTTCTCCATTCTTTTATAGTCCTCAGATCAGATGGAAAAACCTTTTGAAAGAGATTCTCATATCTAGTTGAAGTTCTTAGTGTCCCTACAGGAGTAAAATGTTGCATATGGGATCAACTTAAATTTCCCACTGTTTTCTTCTGGTGTTAAGATGCTATGGAGTTAGTGATAGCCAAATCTGAAGCCAAAGCATCAAAATAAATTGATTTTATTAATCTCCAAATTTTTAAAACTGTATTTGTAATTACATGATTCCATGGAAGAGAAGATGCCCAGGAAGACATAAAACTAGAAGTCATGATGATGAACATTAACACCCTCCCTCCCCTACCCCCCCCCACACACTCCTTCCCCCAAAAAAACATTAGAAGTCATCTCATCTTGGGCTGGGTTCAACCAAGCAGAGGGAAAGTGACACAACTTGGGATTTTCAGGAAAGTGGAGACATTAAATTGTGCCTGATGGATGCTGCTAAACTATGAAGTGCCTTAGTTCAAAGAATGGGTGTTGAAGATGCTTTTAGTGTTGAGATCTTTGCTGTATGGTTTTAATGTGCAGGAATCTTTGTTTTTATTCTTTGCACCAATTGATACTGAAAAATTTTGAAACGTTTTCACTTATGTTATCTAGTGCTTGGGACTGAAGAAATTCTGCCTTTAGCTGTTGAGAGGCGGATATTTTTGCCTGGCAAACGGACAATAAGACCCTTGTAAACTTATCCCATTCCTCCTCACCCTATAGAACTTCTAGACTGCAGCTGGGAGAAGAATAAGGCAATGGAGCCAGCAAGTCACTGGGAAAGTCTCATTCTCATACTTGAAAAAATATATCGCCATTATTTTTTTTCTTTCTTTTTCCCCTAGATAAACTTTGTGCTTTTTATTGGCATAATTGTGATACTTGTGCAGAAACTCCAGTCACCTGATATCGGGGGCAATGAGTCCAGCATTTACTTGTAAGTACAAATAAAGCAGTAATCAATTTAGATTTCTAATATACACATAGGAAAAAAGACAAAGTCAAAAAGACACCTCAGCTGAATTAATTTGATTTTCAAAAAGAGTTACAGAATATACTAAATTGCTTTGGTTGATTTTTACTTTCTTTTAAAAGCCACTGAAGTACATTTTAATGCCAGCTTTCACTTTTTTTTTAAAAGGCCTAAAAAATACACAGTAATACAAGATTTGGAAAAAAAAACCCAAACAAAACCAAAAAACTTCCTTACAGGTCAGTTTTCTGGAAATTAACATACTGACCAGGCATAAATATTATTATACTCATGGGACAGTCTGCTGTGCTTCATACATTCCAGGGACTTGGTCCAAAGTTCATTGAAAGCAATGAGATTTGGTGAAAAGATTTCATTAACTTTGGACTGAATTCTGACAATCTCCTAAAGTTCCTTATGTTCATGTTTCTTGTAACCTTGAATGCATTCCACTTAAGCCAAACACCACCCTGCCACCCCAAGAATTGCTTAAAAATGCACAAATCTTAAATTTTTCCTTTAGAAGTTTTAAAGCTTTTTTTGTGATTTACATTTTTTTAAAGCCAATATCCTTTTTGACAGTTTCCAACTCATTCGAGGGCAGAGATTGGTCATTTAAGATGGTTGTCATTCTCGTTTTGAGTGCATGCCGTCAGTCTCCATTTAAAAATTATATCGTCATTTTGAATAACTAGGATATGTGGCAGCACATTTGGTGTTTTCTTGGCTTCTCAGCCTAAACATCACACACATTCGTTTTGCAATTTTTTCTGAGCTCTAGTGATTTCTAGCACTCATAAACACAGGTAAGACTATTTGATTTAGTGCTGTATCCCTGGTGAAAGAAGGCAAGTCATGAAAACATTAAATAAAAATAACAGCTGTCAGGATAAAGCAGGAGATCCTCATTTTCTAGTACTTTTTAAAAAAATTATCCAGTGATCAGTTTCACCCTAATTTACCACACTCATAGCATATTGATGGCATCCATCTAAATGACAGTTTTCAGGGAAAAATACATCCTCCAGCTGCTTAATTTTCTTCCCTTCTTTCCTATTGTCTTGTTTAGATTTACATGAAAAGGTAATATTTTATGCATCACTTTTTCATGTCTGTAGTCAGACATCCACTTACTGAAAGTGCTGCCCTTGAAGCTTGCTCCAAACCGGATTTCCACAGACAAAAACGATGCTTTAAATTCAATCTACAGGTGGATATATCTCAGAGTTAAAACTCAGGAGAAAGTGTAGTGAATATGTTAACTGTCTGCATGGTTTACCTAGGGCTTGCATGAAGACTTCCCATGTATGTGCTGCTGGGAAGTCATCCACTAAATCTTAGATTGTAATTTGCACCCAAGATGTGCAGAGCTAGTTCTGACTACAACCTGCTAAGTGCATGTTTGGTGTCTGCTGCACATTTCTCACATATGAAGCAAAGCATGCCATAGACTCCAGTGATTTAATGGGATTATAAAACATCCTTGTCATTTTTGATCAATATGGTGACTGGGTTTTACTGATATTTTTCCTATGTGTATAGTTAGCCACCAAAACCAAGAGAAAACATCATATTTTCTGTTTCATTCGCTGCCATTCTTTTTCATATTTTTTTGCAACTTTATTAATGGGTGTGTATAAATTGATATTGCATTTATGTATGTGTTATGAAGTGGAGTGTTGTTTATCCAAACAGATCCGACAACAGAAAAGTCACACAGAAATAATAAAAAACAATGAAACGAATAAGTCTATGCAGGTATACACCAGGCATATTCAATATTTGTGCACACATATCTTGTAAAAAGAGAGGTGTTATAATGAAGAAATAAGACAGCTCATAGTATGGTTATGTCACCATATTGAAATCTCTGTGGCATTTAGACTGTCGTCCATATTAAGCATTTTCTATGTCCTATTTTGCTCTTTAAAACTATTAAACATCATCCCATCAGACTAAATTCTCCATCCAGATCTTTATTCCACAACATATTTAAGGTCTTTGCCTTTAGTACATGAGACAAATGAGTTGTGGTTGAGGAAGGGTGTTCAGCCTGTTTCTGAAGGTAATATCACATGATATCTGTAGCAGTGATTGAGATTTACTCTGCTATCAATATTCTACTCCTTGCAATAACCCTTTAGCCAGGACTTCCATCTTCAAAAAAGAAAATAAAAGACCCCACAAAAATTTGGTTATTGTTTTTGAGTAGAATTTATTTTGTTCTTATATGTTCAGGACCTTTTAACTATTATTTTTGTCAGGAAAGTCTACCTCCAGTTCTATTTTATAGACACTGTGGTCATGGTTCTGCAAATCACTTAAGCCTCTGTTTGGCTTTAAAAGCCTTGGGGATGTGCTTAAATTCAAAGATTAATTATATATTGTTACAACTGTGCACTCATTATTAAAAATTCCCACTTCTGAAGTTAGCTGCGAGCTATGACAGGAACACAACAGAAGAGTGCACTACTGGGGAACTAATGCTTAATTAATATAGTGTAGCCACTTGAGACTGTAAAACTTGCTTTAAAAAATCAAGCAATAATTTGTATAATTTACAGCACAATAATGAGTGCTTTACTCCCACAAAAAAATCAGACTTTCTCTCTAAATAATCAGATGATCATTATATGCAATAGCCTTTCCGTTTAGGCTGGCAAAACCTTGGAAACACGTAGCTAATCCCTAACAGTTTTCCACAGCAGTTAAATGCTTTAGTGATAGTAAACTTCCATCTTATCAACTTGTATGTTCAGTCATTCATTGCCAGTCTCATGCCTAATTGATCTTTCTTCACACATTTGGTTTCCCCCTCAAAGCTGCCTGCATGCTGCCGTTTCAGACTGAATGGCTCAGACCACGTCAGATTCTCAGAAAGCAATAACCCCGTCCTTTTACTGGTGTTGTAGATAGAAACTCCTCCTTATGGCTGAAATGACAGGGGGCTAGATTCATCAAAATTATCTAAACAGCTGAGGTAGGAATTAGAAAGGAAATAGAAGCTGTCCCTTTTAATATTAATTTCAATTTTATGATTATTTTTGGTTTTTTTTCTTAACTTTATGATTCTTTTATTTTTTTCTTTAGGCAGAGTTCATACTTCCTCCCAGTAGTTATCATAATTATTTACTTTTTAGTGTTAGGAGTGAACTGCCAAAGGCATAAAAAAAGACACAACTTGGTTTCTTGAGCCATGTTTGGTTTCAGTTAACCTTGTGTTAACCTGAATCATTCCACCAAATTAAACAACCAAAGCAAGTCCAGTAATGCAAAAGCAATAGATTTTCAACTGAGTGAGATCCTCAGGTGCTGGGGAAGCATAAAGTAACATTGGTTATATTCCTAGTGTAATTAAGACACCTATCTGCATAGTTCAGACAGGTTTCTTGCCCCATCTGCTGAATGAATTGCATAAACAATTGTAATGTGCCATGGTCATGGACACAACATACTTAATCCTATAGTGCAACATCTTGGTTTTGTACCTGTATATTCCATCCAGCTAGATTTTACTTAACGTGCTTCCAAACAGAAAGCACTGCCTGATTTTTGTCAATCTCCAATTGCACATTTTGTAAATATTTTGTAGTAGTAGATTATTTAGGGACTGTCACACCACATGCTGCAGGCCAAGCAGCACCACATCAGAAGTCCACGAATCCAATGTGCACTCACAGTTCTGGGGACTGAAAATGCATATTCACAACTCTATTATGGTTGGTCCAGCACATGGTGTGTCACATCAGGCCCACGTTATTCGCGTGTATTTTCCTATATCAGCCCTTTGTCTGGAATTTTAGGAAACAGATAATAAATTGATCTGGGAAGGCTTCATTGTTTTTTCCATGAGAAATGCAGCCAGTAGTGTGCAACATGGTATATCAGCATCTACTCTGAGGTTTTGGTCAAATTGTAGAAAGAGCACATTCACACCCCCACAAAAAAACATATTCCTGTAGAAATGCCTACACAAAGCTTAAATCCACGCTATTATTTTCATGAGCATTGTTGCATTGCTGAAAGAGTCGTTATAGACAGAGGATCATCTAACAGTATCACTACCATAAACCACTCCGGTAATTAAGTAGGTACGCATGGTGCAGATGCATGCTGGAATAACCCTTAAGTTTAAAAAAGGCCCACACATTTCCATCAAGTTCTTTGCTTATTCATTAATTTTCAAGGATCAAACACATTTAACTGGAAAAAGCTTCTTTTTTTTTTTTTTTTTAATTATTTCCACTTTAGCATGAATAGTATAATTTGGGAGGGGGAAGCTTGTTTCTGCTTTTGCTTTAACAGATTCTTCATAAATTTTGTATCACATGTTGAAAACTCAATGAAAAGAAAATAAACCCCACATATATCTAGCTAATTCAGGTCTACGTCATTCCTCCAATCAGCATCTTGCTGGAAAGAAAGGAGAAACATGGCATATATCATAGGTAGGTATGATTTTACATTGGTGCAACCTAGAGGGTTAGGGCAGGAGAAGCAATGTTGTTACACAAACGTTTTGGTAAACAACACTCCTCTACAGTTCACCTGAAAAGTCACCGGACACTCAATGATTCATTCTGCTACTGCTTTGTCTTGCTGCAAGTGCTCAGACTGCCAGCATTAATAATTATTGACAGGGTCTTCATGCCAGAAGTCTCATTTTTGACAAGAAAATGGCAGATGTTTGATGAATGGTATATTCTTTAGCATGGCACTTTAATTTCTTAACCCCAGGTACTACCAGTTGAGTGCTGGAATGCCCGCTAGACCAGCAATTAAAAGGAATGTGTGTCCCTGGGTTAATGCTTTTCTATCACAAGAAAGTACAATGGAAAACACAGACGATGATCATTTGATCGTCAGTGCATGATCATCAAGGACCTAGTTCTCATTTCTAAGAAATGCTAGGAGAGTAGATGTTCGTTACTTTGATTGACACTAATTCTTGATGGATTTATTTTACACTCTAGAGAAAATGTTCTTATTCACAACTACTATACTTTTAATTTACATTTCCCAAGACAAATTATTAATTTGGGTGTTGGTTTCAGGGTTATTTGGTTTCTGTTTTGCTTTTTTGGGTGGGTTTTTTTGGGGGAGGAGTGGGGAGTAATTTGTCCCAAATCTTTTAAGGTAGGGTTTGGAAAAAAACTGAGTGTATTTTTTAGAAATGTAAGTTCATGTAGGCTACGTACCATAAATAGCATAACTGAAAACACCATTCTGTATTGATTAGCTATCTATAGATTTGCTGTGGTCTCCACTACTGTAAAATCAAACAGCAGTGAATATTTAGTGAGTGTATAAAGTTCCTATGAGCTGTTATTCCTGTTGAACAGTGTAGAGTATGATTCACAAGGGGGGTTACTCAAAATTAGTACAGGCACCTCACTGGTGTCTGTAGCAGGTAGAGGAACATGAACATACATATTTGGTTGTCAAATCTAGCTTCCTAACCTAAATGCTGTCCTTTCATCCGTATGCATCTTTTGCATTCTTACAGTGATGATGAATTCAGACCTAAAGCTATGTCTACCTTGAAAGTAGTTTTGTTATTTCATGGGCCACTTGCCAGAGTAATATTCCAGAATACTAAATCGATATTTTTAAAGGAAATTCCATCAATTTGCAATGATACACAAGCACTTTACTAGAGCTTTGACAGGGTCTGATTTTGAAATCATTGATCACAAAACTTGTTTCTTGTGGTTACAAGATCATCTGTGATGAACGCAATGTTAAAAAGTGCTCTGCTTTAGTTGTTTTGAAATCCTTAGAAGGTGGTTAGCATTCACGTCCATTGTGCCTCGGCCTGCACAGGTGATGTCTGTACGATGGAGGCTGACTCCTGCTATTTTCTGTTTTGAAGTAGTAATGAAAAATAGGATGACTTCGTCTTTAAACATTATTTGTGCACATTGCTGTAAGGTATTTTTATGGGCAATTTTATGGTTTCAATAGGTATACAGACAGAGGAAAGTATACAGCGCTGATTTCTGTGGCTGATGAACTAACTGACTTTTTTTTTAAATCTGCCTGTTTCATGCTTAAAAATTCTCTAATCGTAACTTAAAATTTCTGCTTGACTCCATGCTCTGTGGCAGCCTTAGAGAATGAAGTTCCTTGTCCACAGACTGTGTCCTAAAAGAGCTAAGCACAGATTTTTTTTTCCCCCTATATGTTACGAGAGAAGCCACGAGCTGGAAAGGAGCATGTTCACATTGAAAGAGAGGCCACTGATAGATGGCCCTTCTCTAGAAAGATCAAGGAGGTGTGCAGGTTAGTGAGGGAAAGAACAATGCCATGTTATATTTAACAGTGTGCTTCTTCTAATAGAAATGTTTCTTCCATTTGTTTTAAGAAGAAACAGTAATGCTCTCTCAAGAAGGGGTTGGAGGCCTATCAGGAGTCGGATTATCCCTAACAGCCCTGTTTCTGAGGTGGTTTAGGCACAAAAGAAGGCTAAATAGTGTCTTATGACTTCCCAGTGAAATGTTAGTAGCATATATCTGGATATTTCAGACCTAAATGCCTTTCAAAGCCAGTACCTAAAACACTGTGACTTGATTGCCATAACTGGTATTGAACAGCACGCAAAACATCTGAAGCCTCAAGCCAGCATGATTTATATATAAGTGTTTGCATCTGTGCTTCTTTGCCTGTCTAAACATAGGTCTTTGCCTACACATGTACTATCTGAAATGCTATATATATCTAAAATTTTTCCACAGTTGTTTTTTAAAAGACCATAAATACTTTAGCAATGTGCACAATAAAAAGCTGCTTACTTTAGTGTGAAACTGCCTATATTTAACCAAATTCTCTGTAATTTATAACTTTTGCCACACGTTCAAGTTTACTGATCGGCAAAATTAAGGTGGCCTTCCTAAAGAAAACGGGGTGAAGACCTCAAATGTGTTTCTAAAGTCACTGTGCTTCATCAAAGTGAATAACCTAATTTTGGTCTGTATTGATAAACTTCAGTTGTCATGGAGATCAGCAGGATAGAGAACAGCCTGTGCCTAAGGCCATGCATCTTTATGAATTACCCATGGATTTGGGTGCAGTGTTGTATCCTTTATCAGGGTAGCTTACTTACTGGGAAAAATAGTGGTTTTGGAGATTCAGATCATTTTTGAGAAACTCCAAACTGGGAGCTAACTTTGAAGCATCCATGTTAGACCATTCTGGCTCTTTTCCCTTTCTGTCATGCATTGGTCATAGCTAAGTTTGTTGTTTTGAATGCATTGTTAGGCTGAAAGGGCTAGATCTGGAATTTGGTTTGCCCGCAAATCAATTTGCACCTTTGTTTCTTTGAATCAGTTACTTAGTGTAAAGATAAAAGTGGAGTTGAAGCAACTGGTCATGCAGCAGTTGTTGCGAGACTGCAGACAATGGGGAATAATTCTGACATCTCTGATCTTGAATGTGCTTTCAACTTACATCGAAGCTTGATGCACACCAGCATCCATGGTCTTCCATTTACTTTTTGCTACCATTCACATTTTTGTCTCTACCATATGAGAACAAAAGGAGTTTAATTTCCCCTCAGTGTCTCTGCTTCTCCTTGCCATTGATTTCTTGTGTCTCACTTCAGCAACTAACGCTTCACAGCCAGTGGTTTTAGTTTTATGTCTGAAGAATTATTAAGATGTACTCCAAGCAAGTATATAGTCCTTAGAGCCTCAGGTATGAAAGTGGCAAGAAAAGTGGTGCTGTTGCAGTGCAGAGGGTTTTTTTGATCTGGAAGAGTGAACTTCTCATAAGGCACTTGTAACTAATACTGTCCAAAAAGGGAACTGTGTGGTACAAACTGGGGAATTGGTTAATTGCCCAGGAACAAATTCTTCCTGCCTTGGGGAGTGCAAGTACACACTTAAAGGCCACCAGGTTAAAATAGCTTAATATTGAATTAAATCTCAATTAAAGTGGTTTAAACAAATGTATACTACCACAAGACTGGACCAATCCAAAGTTGTGCATATGGTTCACGTCATAGTACCTCATTTGCTGTGCACCTGTGTCATTACTGAGAGATTTCCAAACTGTATATATTTCTTATATATTTCCAAACTCTTATTTATTTTCAGTGAAAACACTGGAGTTGTTCAGCTGATTAAATGTCTGCAAGCCCAGGCCTTTTCAGCAAAGGCAGCATTCTCTTTTTTCATTAAGGAGGGTTATAGGGATGGGTTGAAACTTGGATCGTCTGCAGGGATATCGTATAACATGTGAGGCAGGTGAGGCAAAACAATATAGCTGAAGCTTCAGAACTGCAAATTATATTAATTCAGTGTAGCTGTACTGATGCTGAGCTCTGCCAGCTGAAAGGACTAAGACCTGTCTATAATGCTTGAAAATCCACTTCTTGTAGCAAACTCTGACAATAAATACCCTGTGGGTTTTGCTCATTTGTTTATTTTAAGGACAATGAGCTAATCACATTCTTAGATATTTTGTGTCTGGATTTGGACATTTTCTTCATTTCAATACTCTTCATTTCAAACAGTAAACCTATATTCAAAACCATTTAAGAATCTCATTTGGGATGGTACATTTTTCTCACTAAACATGGTATTGTCTTCTACACTACAGTTATGTTACTGCACCTCCATCAGAATTATTCCATAATGCATGGCATTAGTCTGTACTCTGGAGTCACTGAAAATAATCTAGCTTGTTAAAACAGGATCTCCAGAGTTAATAGAGAGAAAGAATCAGGACATGTAACCTTGAAGCTACAGTTTATTTAAAGACTGTTTTTCATAGAAGTATTCTGCTCTCTACTACCAGCTTTCTTCTCCAGAGCGCTGCTGAATATTAAGCTTTATCTCTTCATTCTTTGATCTCTGATTGGCTTTCTCCATCCTTGTATGTCCACCCTATAGGAGTTAGCAAAGACAAGAATGAACTGTGTAAAGATGATTTTTGGCTCTCTTTGGACATTCTGATTTATCTTCAAGCCTCAGTTCTGCACAGAAGTCAGAATTATTGGATAAAAAGTTCCAGTTCACATTCATATTTGTTAAATATTCATTTTCAGCCTCAGCTGTAGTCTGCAAGCAGTAATCTGGCTTCAGCCTCTGGACAGGTCATAGTGGTTTCCTCACAGACATACTGTTTCTGTGTCAAATTGTTGTTGTAAATACCATGCTGGCTTTCAGTTACAGTAAATTAAGTCTAACTCTAGTGCAATTAAAGATACACTCATGTAAAGTGTATAGAGGACATTGAATGTTCTCTGTAATGCGGGAATTTTGAAATCTGTAGAAGATCCTTGCGATGTTTCCTACATACGTCCTAGTTTTTAGCTTGAAGTTCATTGACTTTGCAAGTATATAGACACAAAAAATGCAAATCTCCTTTATGTTCCCCCAAATCACTGAAAAGACAAGCAATTCACTCAGTTGTGTAAGACACACCTACTCAAAACAGTGAAGAGAAAAAAAGGTGAATTGTCCCGTATTAAACCAATGCAAGAGCCCTAAAAGGTAGAGACCAAAAAGTCCGATGAATGAAAACTACTACTGCACATTAAAGTCAACTGATTTTAACGCGTTTTGGATACGGACTGTAAAGGAGACTTTACACTTTCTCTTTTTTTTCCAACTTGTTTTCAGATTATTCCCAGGTGTCAGAAGATGATCCTGGAATACCTCAGAACTCTTACAGAGGTCTGAGGAAAGGTCTATCACTTTGGTGGTGTTAGCAGTAAAAAATAGAGCTATGTGTAACAAGACCAAGACTTTGGCAAAGGTGACTAGAGCAAGACTTTTGGACTTGTTTTCAATTGAAGAGTAGAGAAACAAAGTTGCCTCTTTTATTAAAAGCACCATAAAGGTTGTACTTGTAGCAACTTGTAGCATGGGATTTAATCCACCTCATTTAATGAAATAATCATGCCGGGCTCCTTCCACAGTCAGTAGAGATCTACCCAGTCAGCCCAGAGAACACAATCCTTGGTGCAACTTATTTCATTCGAAACAAGACGTTTAAAATGGGTCGCATAAATCTAACTTTATGGTCTGTTTCTCACCACTGACTGCTAAGCTAGCATGGGAGGACAAGGTAAAAGGCATATAGTTATATTGTTAACTTCAAAAATTAGATAAGGTGGAACTAAGTAACAACTTTGCTGAGAAATACCCATGCCTTTTTTGCGCCTGGATGAGAGGTGTGTATGAGTCTATTTGCACACAGTAGATCAGGGCCCATAGCCACTGCAGCGGGATGGAATTTTGTAGTTTGTTTTCTGCTCACAGAATGAGTTCAGTTTTCCAAACTGTTTATATCTGATCTGTAAGTCCAGGAGTTTTGTAAACGTAGTTGGTGTTTTGGCCGGGAAACAAGTCTAGCTTTGGGAAATCCTTAGCTACTGAGTAGCAAGGTTAAGAAGCCCTCCAACATAAAACAATATCAGCTGTAGGTAAGTAGGCATGTAGCATAAATAATAGATGCTATGGCTCCATTTTTCAATTTTTTTTTCTCTCTCTCCCATACAATCTTTCTATTTTCACTTTGGTTAACTTTTTACTGCATTTTCAGTACTTTATTTCATTGATTGGTTTCAGCATTCCTTTTCCTACTACTTTTATGGTTGACAATCCTATTTGTAGTGAGCTTACGTAGAATTATTTGAGCAGGGTGTACAATGATTCTTAATGAGGCACAGTTTTAATTTGTATGAATCAAATTCTGTCTTTATTGTGTGTCCCAAAGGATTGCCCTTCAGCATATTCAGAGACAACCCACAAACTCTGTCATTCCCTGTGTGCTATTAGTGACCTAAACCTAGAACCCTGATCTTTTTCATTATGGGTCTCCCTGGCCTTGGTAATAGAGTGTTATTTCATTCCCCTGAATCAGCATGCTCATTTTACTTCTCTTAAGCAACTCTGAGAAGCCTACAAAGTCTTTAGAATTGAATTGCAACTGCTTTTGCCTCAAATTTGTGTACTCTCTCATTTGCATTAACTTGCCAGATGTCGAGGTGTTCAGTCTGACAAGATGGTATTCAGCCACATCATACATCACTCATTTAATCCTGGGAATGTTTAACTTTTTTTTCCCCTTCCACCCTAGCACCCTCCCTCTTCCTCCCAGATGCAGCTGCAGTCCATGCACAGGACAATTGCGGTGAGACTCAGCTTGTTTGCCTTTAGCTGTCTAAAGTCTCGTTTTTAATCTAAGCAGTCTAGTCATCGTCTATGGTCAAACTGAGAGACCAGGGCACCTCCATAAGACAATGCATCCCGTATGTCTTAGATGCCTCTGTTGCTTAGGTCAGCTTAGCCTCTGGAAGTGCCCGTTTCTTTCCATGACTGAGTGAGTTAAAGGTGACAGTTCAGTTTAAATTTGTCTTAGGTCCATATAGTTAGATGTGACCAATTCCATTCTGTGTGTGCCTACAGAGATCTGAGGATCCTGCCCTAATTCATGGAGCGTTTTGGTATCCATAACCTCATTTATATTAATTTTCTTTTATTTGGCTATTTTTTCCTCCTTCCCATTTCTTTCTAGTTCCTGCCTCCTCAGTCTCTTCTTTCTTTCTTCCTTTCCTTCCACCTATGTTTCTAATTTAACAATAACTAACTAACTAACTATATACATATAAATAAATTTTAAATTGAAGAAAAAGGGGGGAGGGCAAAAAAGGAATGAAAACTTCTATCAATTCTGTACTCTTAAGGTTTTGGGTCATTTTACAATACTAACATCAGAGAAATGATTCTACTTAAATTAGACAGGATGGCAGAAAAAAGGATAACAGCACTAAAATATTAATATTTTTGTAAGAGTTTTCCATCACAAGCCTATGTGATGGAAGATGTCCCTTCATTGTTTGGGGAGTAGTAGTTAATTCTTAGATACTATTTTCAAAACGAAGTCTGTCCTTTTTGAGAATTCTAGCATATATCAAGTGTTGTCATGTCAGTTCTACTCACTAGAAAAACCTATAATGAAAAGCAATCCCTGCCAAATAAAAGCAACATAAGCTTTAAGTTGTTTTGTGTGTTTGTTTTGTTTTTTTATATATACATAAAGCATAAGCTTTTTTATGCAGCGTAAGCATAAGCTAAGTTTAAAGGAAACATGGGTGGGGATTTTTTTTGTCAAGATTACCACGGCAAAATTAAGCATGTCATTTAAGAACACAACCCACTACAAGGCCCCATGACTAGGAGTTTTCAAAGCGGTTATTGATTTTTAGATGTTTCATTTTCAGGTTATGTACCTTAAAATGCCTTCATAAACACTGCTTTTCAAGACTTGCTGAGACGCCCTCTGGTGGTAAAAATTTGTCTGATAAAATGTGTTTCAGATCAGGTGATCAAAAAATGAGTGAGACACTCAAAATCCATAGTCACTTCTGAAAGTCTCAGCCATAGTAAAAAGGACTTGTCTCTAAAACTTCCCTCCTTGTTTTTGATCAGTCTTAGCTGACAGTTAATGCACAACTCAGCCATGTGAAGAACAGAGGCAGTGCAAAATTTTATCACAGAAGTCATATTGTAAAAAGAACAGTTTTTTTCATATTTACTTCCTTAGCATCATCCAAGAAATTAGATTAATTTTGGAAGTTGAAACATGATTACTATTTCTATTTTCTGGATGTGCGCATGCCACAATACTGTGTTCTTTCTGGCTCTTACGCTATAATCTTTAATAACAACACAGAAGTCAGGTTTTGATTACCCAAAAGGAAACAAAACAAAACAAAAAAAGAACCCTGTAGTAAATGGAATTGGCTTAAAGGAGTTAACAGTAGAAATAAAATTAATCTGTTTTCAATTTATTTTATTTCACTGTTCAGTTTATAAACTACATCTTCCCTCTATGGCTAGGTTAACACAAGGCATAGACCATGCATATTAGCAGAGCAACCAAACCTGAGTTTGGTTTGTTTGAATAAAGTTAGATGTTTGCCTTGTAGGCAATTGCTTATTATCCTTTATGTCACTATATTATCTTTTATAGTCAACGGAGATTTAGTCAGAGTAGTCAGTGGTGTTTGGTGTACCATTCATCCCGTCCTAAAGTGGACATCTAAAATAGGTCACATATAGCCTGACCAATAAGTGCCTATTTCTCTCTTGTTTACTTTTTCTTTCTGACAATTCTCAAGGAACCAAATATGCCCAATTTACTTAGACATCTGTACTGTAAATATCTCACTTTCTCTGAGGTGAACCCCACCAAAACAACCATGTGTTGAAAACAAAACCAGACAAAAAATCTCCCCTCAAGTCAACAAGAAATTATTGTTTTCAATTCTCGTGTTTTTCAGCCTACCATAACAGATACAAAGGCTTTGTCCCTCAGATCCCCCAAAATGTCTTCCCACATTGTTTCAGATTATCCTTCTTGACAGCCAATTTGAATTAACCTCTCTCTAGCTAGTTGTAAATGTAAACATCCCATTCTCCGTAGCAGCTCTTTCTGGAATACAACATGTAGAGATTATGGTCCTGGTCCATAGTACATGTGTCTACTGTTTTTATGACCACACCTGTCTTTTAGAGTATGTGACAAAAAATAAGGAGTACTTCTGAATTACCAGTGAGATGTGCAGTTTCCATACTGAACTCCCCTCCCCATGCATCGAGGAAGCTGGGCGAAAAAGTGCTTTGGTGTCCTTTCTAGTACTCTTCACTAAAAAGACGGGATCTACACTACCTTGGGTACTTAGACATGAAAATGAAGAACATCTGATCCAATTTCATCTTAGATTAATCTCCATCCTACAAATTCATGTTACTATCTAATTGTTCTCCACAAGCGTGCAGTCAACTTTCATTTAATAAATTGTTCTGTTACCCTCTGTACAATACCAGACTGCAAAGGTCATGTGTACTTTGGATGCGTAACGCTGCCCGCCTGCCTCCAGGTTGTTCAATCCTTGGTTTGTCTGTGAATCAACACATCACCATTGCCAGCAACAGCCAGTGCATTTTAATTATTTTTTTGTTCATTTTTGCTTCAGTCAAGCAGATGGTTTGTGCTGTATTTTCATTCTGTCATGTCCGCTTTCCATCTTTGTGACGTGTCTCATGAAATGTGTTGAAAGTGACCTACCTTGGCCTGTTCACAATATGCTGAAAAAAATGCTAATCTTGTCATATTTAGCAGCTGCGTTCAGAAATGCTACTGTAAGCCTAAGAGGGCTAACCAGCACTCTTGCAAGATGTCAGAACTATCAACCATTACCCTGTAAGTGTACGCAATCCTGTGACGTTACTGTGTTTGTATGACGCATGTTGCAAGTAAATGAATGGATATTAGCAGAGGGGTAATAACCAGAGAGCAGGCATTCATTTAGTTCTTGTTGCATGTAGAATTTTTTGTTGTTCTGTGTTTTTGCCAATGCACCCCAATCAAGGATTTTAAGGTTATTTTTGTAAAAAAAATTGTAATTATGGATGATGCTATTTATCGTTTTGGGTAGTGTCTGTATAGAAACTATTAATAGTTACTTTTTATTATACAGCAAAGAGGTGAGCACTGGTCACACTGAGAGTAAATGTTTCACCTGTTTGATAGAACAACGGGGGCAGGGCAAGACTGAGTGAATAAGACTCTCACCCTGTGTAAAACGTCTTATGTCCATTGAACTGAGTGAAGTTGGTGTTAGTATATATCCGTGAGTGAGGAAAGGCTATGGTTAACCTAGTATCGAAATATTATGTGTCTAGTCAGAAGTCATTGTCAAAGATTTGCCTAACGAGAGTGAGGCATCTAGAAAAGTGAATAATGCCATTTAGTCTATAGACATGTGAATTAATCACTTTCTCACAGTGGAACTCTATGTTATCTGTACAAGAAGACCACAGGATCCATTTAGATGAGGCGTACCTTTCAGAAATCTATTATACATTATCTTTGCTGATGAACTTTGCCCTGAATTTTACAGAAGTCTTATGAGTGCAAATCAACACTCTCAGAGATGACCTGTGGCAGGTCATCCATTTTTCTGAAGAATACTTAGTAGTTACATTTGACAGTATTAAGGATAAAAGGTTGTTTTGTAACTTACAGCTGCATATTTTCTTATGCTTGTTAGCTAGAAAAAAATATTTAAAACATGAAAATGAATTTTCTCTGTGATTTCACATCTCCTCAGAGTATTTAAGAAATAGACCAATGAAGATGCTCAAAAGGTTCAGTCAGAGACTGGCATTGTGCAAAAGCAGATAAAAGAAATAGAGAACAGAAAAACAGTCAGCAAGTCCGTACTTAGACTGAGAGAAGCTTGAAGTCTAAGAACAGTTAGGTAAAACTAGGACCTACATTTGGGAGAAGATAGTTTGAAATACGACATTTACTACTTAATCTAAAACTGGATGCAGCATAGACTTCATGTCAGGCCTTTGCAGAGAAACAAATTTCACATTAAGTGCAGTGCTTCAGAAGGATGTCAGACTGACAACCCTCTAAGGTGAAATCCTCTACCTAGTCAACGGCAAGAAGAGTTCAGCCTAAACAGGAGCCTAAAAAAGCTCTGTACACTTCCAATAAACATAATTAAACCTTACTTTTTGTAAAATATTAAATTCTCAGTAAAATTCCACTGCTTTTCAGGGCCTCAGTCTGACGATGTCATTTATTCATGGGAAAATTAAAATGCTGTAATCAATTCTTGTATTTAGGTATTCAGGTCTTCGAAAGTGATCCTAGACTTTTGCAAAAGACATATATCTGTCAGGGAGATTACTGAGGTTCCTGAAAGTCGGATGTTAACTATGTTTAGCATCCTTTTGATAAAACAAATACTTTGGTTTATTAAACATGAGCTATGTTAAGCGTTTCATTACTAATGACAACCTGTATACTCATGGTTTGCTCTTTACCCTTCTATTTGAAATATTGTCATGATTATTTTTTCTACATATTCATGACTGAGTTGTGGCCAAAGAGGTGGGATTCCTCTAATCTGAAATTTACAAGGCAACAGTGCAGTAATTTGTATGATAAACTCAGTCCATATTCCCTTTGTACTCAATGGTGAGACTTAGGGTGTGATAAGGCCTTCCTTAGGGATAGATGATGCATCCTTGAGCGTAAATGCCTGTTCCTCTTTATTGACAATAAGAGGAATGCAGGTGTGGAATTAATTTAACTAAAAATAGATGTCATCATTGCAGTTATCTCATAACCTTAAGCTGTTCACTATATGCATCAACAGATGCATTCAGTACATACCTATGGGGTTTACAACAGGAGTCACCTCCTCTTTAAAAGGCATCTGTAGCAGGCAAGAACTGTGCCTTAAAAGTGCATTTTTCTCTGCATTGGCTTTAGAGATGTTCTGTTAGTTATTTCATTATAAATATCTACAGTATGTATGTCCAAACCTTCGTGAGATGAGCGTTGTTATACATGACTACCACAGACCTACCACTGTAAAAGTTTATATTTCATCAAATTAATTTCACTTAAGACTCAGCCTTTAAACAGAACAATTGTCTTAGTTTGCAGAAGCAGGCCTAAATAGCAAAACAACAACTACATAGTCTTCCTTCAAAGGCTATCGTTGAAGATCTTTTTCTTCTTTTGACAGTCTGCGATATTTTGCCTCAAAAAAGTCGGGTGGTGAGAACCTCTAAGACCAAGGCAGCAAACTCGTTGCCGAAGGAAAAGTTATTCCACATTTTGTCCTTACCTTAATAGCACACAGTGTTGTCTGTCAAATCTTGTGTAAGTTACAATGGTTTTCTTGAGCTACACGACTTTGCAATTAGTCCAACAAAAGTGCTACAGTCCCAGCAGAAATGACACAAGACGCATCTTCAGTGAATGGAGATATCTGGAATTGATGGGGGATTAAGCTCTAAGCTACGGTTTTCACCACTGCCTCAGAGACAGAAAAGAGATTGGCAACCACAAATTTCTTTATACAATTTATTCTGGAGCTTCAGGTCACTTGCTGTAGAAGACTTCTGTTTTCTGATGGTTTCCTTGATTCATTCCACATAGCATCATCCAGCTGAGCAGTTTAGCAGTCCTTGCAGTTGTATCTGCAGGTTCTGAGTCTAGAGACATATCTTGGTTACATCCCATTCACAGAAACTGGAAGGACCTATTCAGACCATTTAGAACCCATTGGGCCTTATTCCCTATTGCACAGTTGCTCAAAATATATATATTTTTTTCATCTGATATGCAGTTACTGTGTTTGTTTAGATCACAGCATTAATATTTCCGCTAGAAACCTGTTTTGAAATGAGGAATAGGAACACACTGTAAGACTCAGTAGAAATCACTGGAAATTCTACTCAACAATGCAATGTGATGTATATTTTCATTTCCAATTAATGCCCAGTTATGTCCTTTGTAATATCAATATACATTTCAGCAGTGTCCTTAGTAAGTGTGGATACGCAATTGAAAAATACAGACATGGTTCCTTCAGAGACTGGTCAAAGTTGAACAACTTTTCTACTTTCTATTCCTTTTGCTATAAAGATGTCTTTCCATAGTTCAATTGAGAAGTAAGGAAAAACAGAGGACACCATTGTCTGCGTCTTCGTACTAACATTTTATAGAAAGGCCACATTCATAGCCATGCTATTGGAGAAAATCTTATGTTTAAACTGTTTCTAAAGAAAATAGATGAAAAATAGAATGTCAGCCTCAACAAAAATTGAAATACAGCTCGCTTTTTTTTTTAAAAAAAAGTAACCTTAAGACATTCCTCTACCTGTTGGAATGTAAAGATCCTTTTTCTAGACCCTTTGGAGACGTTATCTCTTCTAAACAGCCAGTTTAGGCCCAACTGAGTGATTATTGTCCTCAAAACTTCTGGATCCGTTCCTCGGGTTTTCTGCTTGTCTGAAAGAGTGTGGACAGAAAAGAGGATGAATATCTTTGGCTGTTACACTCCTGAGATTTTTGCTGCATTCTTTAACATCTTCATTTCACCTTTGCACATAAACTTACATGTCTCACAGGTACTGCTTTAAGTCTTCTTTCTTCCTAATGCTCTTGAAAAAATGCAATTCATCATCATCCACACAGCCATTAGTATCTCTCAAGTTTTTCTTATTAAAAATCTTTTCCTCTTTATAGATCTTAATCATGTATAAATTTCAGTATGTTACTTCTTACATTTCATGTACTTTCTTACTGACTTTTATGACAATGTTGAAGACATTATCTCAGATAAGTTGGTGATGACATTATATTTCAAGATCCTACAAACTAATTGTATGATTAATCAGATATTAATGCCAGAAAACGGAAAATAGGAAAAGTCTTCCTCTGCATGTCCAAAATTAATCTATTACTGCAGTGAGAAAAAACATATTAATACAACATAATAGATAATTCTATTCTGACTTTTAAATCAAAATAACATTTATCCTTTTTTTTTTTTGTCACCATTAGTTCTGAATATAAAGGGTAACAGATTTGGAGACATGATACTACCTTCATTTGATTTTTTTTTAATTCCATGGGTAGTTTAAGATGCTTATGTTCTTTACTTCCTTTTTTGTTTATGGAGATAATATTATTTGACAACTTTCTCCACAATGTTTCTGTTCCTTTTCATTAGTCTGATTACATATCCATAGAGAAAAAGACCTAGAAAGGACCTTTCAAGGTCTTTTAGTCAATGACACTGGGTCACTCCTGTAATAGCTTACTTTTCCTAGAGATCACCAAAGTTGGAAACTCTGTGTGCTCTTCATCAACCTGCTCCAAGAGCGCTCCTCTCTTGTTAAAAAACTTTTGGTCAATGTCTAACTTTATAATTCACAAGAACTATGTTCTCTGGTTTGTGGGATTTTTCACCAAAACTTGAGATTTGGTGTGCATTGGACTAAAGAATCGTGTGTATTTAATACAGTCTCAAGGCAAGGGTTGTGATGTATTTATCACCATTAGTGCACAAAGTATGACTGGGGGATACCAGCAAGGAACTGATGTTCCGTTTCCAGTTTACTATTAGATATAACAGCATATGTTCACAGAGTTCTTGGAGATGTAGTAAGTCTTCACTTTCAGTAAGATAAACATATCTTTTTGTGGATATTGTTGAGCATGTATTAGCAAATTCAAACATCTCTGCAATATGCCATATAGATATAAGCAAAGTGAACATTTGAATTTGAGAATTAATGCAGCTCTTCCAAAAATCTTTATGGCCTTTTAGCTTCCTTTGTCCTCCATCTACATCCCTAACTTACTTGAAAGAAATTAATCATACTTTTTCCCCTTTGAAAATGTCCTGGATGTTACTGTAAGACACTTTGTTTATAATAAAGCACTTGCTTATTTTCAGATCAACATTTGCTTTCTTTTGGGTCTTTTTTGCTGATCAATCAGCAAATGACACTGACCAAAACTGATGCATAAGGCTGGACCCCTGCTTTCGGGTAATTTCATCCATACTCATTTAAGTGCTTACAAGTACACACATTCATTTCCGGTCCTTTTGTTTATACTTACTGAGTTATTTTGGATGCAATGGAAATTAGTTACACAATGGAATTACACTTAGGTTTCCAATAGTGTAAATGAGACCAAAATCAAGACCTTGAGGAAGAGTAATAGATATAAGAACATACAAGGGGGTTTAAGCTTTATTTGTATTGCTGTTTGGGTTTTTTCTGCTAGGCAGAAATAAATTGAAACACACACACACACCCAAAAATTATTTCAAACACTCCTCTGGGATTAAGTAATTGGGTGAGAGGTTTATTATTGTGTTATGGTAGCAGTCTGAATCCCTTAGCAAGATTACCCTCCTCATGTTTGGCACAGTAGAAAAAATCCCTGCTTATAATAATGCAAATTAAAATAACAGTACAGAGAATTAAGCATTACTAATGTGCTATTATTGTAGCAGTGTGAAGAAGTGGGAGCAAACTACAGTACATGTGAAATCACTGTTTGGGAGCAAATGGGAATGTTGTATATTTGTTTGTATAATTATAAAGTGTATGTATTTCCCAAAGGCAGGCAACAAAATATTTTCTGCGTTTTCTTCTTTAATTAAAGCACAAGTTGTTTATTACAAGGCTGCATTAAAGCTCTTTCACTCTATTATAACAGGAGACTGGCTCGCTCTACGCTACTGCTTATCCCCTTGTTTGGAATTCACTACACGGTGTTTGCTTTTTCTCCTGAAAATGTCAGTAAGCGGGAGAGACTAGTGTTTGAATTGGGACTGGGATCTTTCCAGGTGATTATACAGTGAATTCTGCTTTTGTTAAAAAGAAATCTCTATTCATTATAACCACTTTGCATGCACAGTTCTCAGACTGTGTGTTAATTCATTTATGTATATGTTTTGTATACTAGGATTTTGGTTTTGTTTGTTTGTTTTAATTCCAGCTATTTTCTAGCATTTACTGAAAGACTTGAATTACATGACTTTTTTTCTCTTCCATTTGCCTAGGGTTTTGTTGTTGCTGTTCTCTATTGTTTCTTGAATGGGGAGGTAAGACTTTTAATATTTAACCTCCCCCACCCACCATGCCCATCCCATTTCCTTGTAGGAGTAACTGCTATTCTAATCCTTCACTGTAACTCATCATCTCCCATACTCGCTAATACCTTAGGATGAATCTCACAATGTCTCAGCAAAAGAAAGAGGATGTGTGATGTCTTTATTAAACTATAACATTGGCCTTGCCAGAGATGATGGCTCAGATTAATTCTCCCTAACAGGGGTAGCGACTTTATTGGGCTCTTTGTTTATGTCATCCCAGGTGCAGAACTTTGCACTTGCCTTTGTTGCACTTCATGCAGTATTTGCTAGCCCACTCTTACAGCCTGTTCAGTTCTGTCTGTAAGGTGGTTCTCCCTCCTGACATGTTCACCTCACCACCCAGATTGGTGTCATCAGCAAACTTTGTGAGGGTACTTTCAATCCCATCATCCAGATCATTTATGAAAATGTTGAACAGTGTGGGGCCCGGTATCAATACCTGGAGGACCCCACTAGTGATAGGCATCCAGCCTGAGTAAAAAACATTGTTCACTAACCCTCTGAGTGTGGCCTCAGTTAGGCAATTTCCTACGCATCTTGAAGACCACCTACCCAATCTATACCTTTCCAGTTTGCCTAAGAGGCAGATGTAGGAAACAGTGTGAAATGCTTTGCTGAAATCCATTTAAACAATATCCACTGCTCTCCCCATGTCGACCGATAATGTTATTTTGTTGTAGAGGATGGCTTGATTTGCCTTTGGTAAATCCTTGATGGCTTTTCCCAGTCACCTGCTTCATTTGGTTTCTGATAGTTTCTAGGAGGTCTCATTCCATTATTTTCCCAAGGACTGAAGACTAGTGGCCCTACGGTTTCCTGGGTACTGAACAGAATAGAATAGAATAGAATAGAATAGAATAGAATAGAATAGAATAGAACAGAACAGAACAGAACAGAACAGAACAGAATAATAAAATCTACCCATCTTGTAGATGGGTATGACATTTGCCCTCTTCTAGTCATCAAGGATATCCCCTCGTCTCCACAAATAGTATAGACAGTGGCCTTGAAAAAATGTCAGACACTTCTCTGGTGGCTTGGGGTGGTTTCCATCTGGTCCCATAGATTTATGTGGGTTGAGCCCCTGCAAGAGGCTGTAGACCAGACCTTCCTCCATTACTGAGGAGTTGGCACATATGTTGTAACTACTCGATCCTTTGACCTGGGGTCCAGCTGTAAAGACTAAAGCAAAGAAGGTATTAAGAACCTCTACCTTGTCAGCATTATTAGTGATCAGTTTCCCTGTTTAGCGGGGAAAGTGCTGTTTAGCAATTGGCCTGTGTCTTCCCTATGCTTCTGCTTACTACTCAAATACCTGAAGAACCCTTTCTCCTTGTTCCTGATTTTTTTTGCCATTTTCAGTTCTACCTCGTCCTTAGCCTTCCTGACTGCATCTCTGAATGCCCTAGCAATTCTTGCAGTCCTTGATGGGTATTTGGCTGCCTTTCCTTATCCAGTATGCTGCTTTTTTTTTTTTTTTTCTTTTAAGCAAAAGCTCATTGTTAAGACAGCTGGTCTCTTGTTCTGCCTTCTTCCTTTCGCTTTCTAGGGGATGGACTGTTCTTGTGCTTCAGGAGGCTGTTCCTGGGCATTCTTCCCAGAAGAACTCACAAGCTTTTTTGCTTTTTTGCTTTTTTGCTCTCCGTGGATGTTTCCCACAGAATCTACATTTCATCCATTCTCTCCTCCTCTGATATACATCTGTTGTGCAGTCCAAAAGGAGAAGACTTCTCCAAAAATCACCTTCTTTTCTTCTTTTCAAGGAGGCTCAGACCATTTATTTCTATCATCTTTAACGCAGTAGCTGTTCTATGCTTGTTCACATACAGCATGCAATAGCTGGTCTAGTACAAAAGGTCTCTAACTCCTTGATTCAAGTGATTCCTTCTCAGATAACCATAACAATCTCTTAAAGTTCATGAAACAATCTTATAGGTCACCTTTGCTTAAGAGCTTATAGGGAAACTTTAAAGGATTATTCATAGCTCAGTCCCATGTAGTTTGTGATACAGATCCAGAAGGTGAATTCTGGATCATGCCTTGCTGGAATTAGTGGCTACATTCGTATTTCACCAGCTGGCATTACTGGACTTCCACCTCTCCCACCTACAACTGTTGTTTCATCTATTATCTTCCATGAGTGCTAAAAGAATAACCAGAAGGTCGTGTCTAAAACTAATCTGGAGATACACACCTTCCAAGGTAACGTGCAGGGTGTGTCAGACTTCCTGTACCCCCTTGGAGAGAGGGAAGGGGTGGTTATTACCCAAATTAACACAAACAGATTAATTAAAGCCATTTTACCCTCTCAAGGCACTAAAGAATGTCTTATGCCTCAGGTAAACTACTTAGGGTAAGAAAGGGTTCACCTTTGGTATATTACATTGTTACAGATGCGAACACTATTTTCTTACAGATGTAATATACCTCCATACTCTACCTAATCTATATCTATCCTTATTTTAACCAAAAATAGTGGTTACTATTGGAGAACGGAAAAGTATATTGGGAAAATATCTCTACAGATTTCCTTGTTGTTATGCTATTTCATTCAGAAATAAGCTACAGGCTGCTGTCGGGAATGAGTAATAGACCAAGTAAATGTTTGTCTGAGCTAGTATGATCTTTCTTATTTTAAATCCTTACTGTCTTATGTACACACATGTGCATACAACTAGCAAGATTGCTAAGAAATCAGTGATGAATGAAAAGTAGAAAAGCTATAGAATTATTTGCTTATTTTCTAATTGGACTTCTGACCATGGATTGTTTTACCGTTGCTGATTTACTGTGGTTATCCATGAAAAAATCTCAAGGGAATGGAGGGTGTCATACATATATATTAATCCAAGAGCTGTCATCTGCTTTGAGATCATCTGAAAGAAAGAGGCAAAATTTTCAGTAGACATGCATCCATTAATGGCAGGTAAGAGACAAGCTGCTGTTGTGGACAGGCTATTTCATTACGGTCTGGTAGCTTTTAGTGGCAGTTTTCTTCGTCTCATTGTTACGTATTTGGTACTGCCCAATGATGAAAATGGGTTATGTTTCCAAGAAGCTAACTAAAGAACCGTGTTGGAGTTAATGTTGAACAGGTCTTCTATGCGCCTCTGGGCTGATCATAAATTATCTGAAGTCAGAGACACAGAACCCTGGCTGTTGCTCCCACTACATGCCTGGACCTCTTTCAGACATGAAGAAGTCACTTCAGATTGTGTTTATGTGAGGAGTTTGATCATATTCTTTAAAAAATTTCTGTCAAATTGTGGGGTCTTTTTCTAAACTTGATAATTTGTCAGCATGTCCTCGAGCGGCTAAGTACATAAAAAATGACCTTTTGAAGTTTCTCCCTAAAGGTGCAATCAGAAATAAAGAGAAAATGGAGGAGCTGGAAAGTCAACCGGTATTTTGCTGTGGATTTCAAACATCGTCATCCTTCTCTAGCGAGCAGCGGAGTGAACGGGGGGACACAACTCTCCATTCTGAGCAAGAGCAGCTCTCAGATTCGGATGTCCAGCATAAATGCGGAGAACCTAGCGACATGAGCAGCTAAGGAAAACAAATCAATCAACAACCAAACCAAAAACCATCCCATTAAAAAGAAAAATAAATCATAATTTTGGTGGTGGTGTAGGTCCCTTTCCCTTTCCCTTTCCCTTTCCCTTTCCCTTTCCCTTTCCCTTTCCCTTTCCCTTTCCCTTTCCCTTTCCCTTTCCCTTTCCCTTTCCCTTTCCCTTTCCCTTTCCTTTCCTTTCCTTTCCTTTCCTTTCCTTTCCTTTCCTTTCCTTTCCTTTCCTTTCCTTTCAATTTGTAGAGATGAAAAAGCAAAGGAAATGTGTATATATGTCTTTTTAACAATCACTGTAAATACCCAAATGTACTCAAGGCCATTAATGGAAAACTGTTTAAAAAATAAGCAACAGGCCAAGCCAACACACACAATGATTTACATTTCAGAGCATCTGCAAGTAATCTGTTGTCAGTCAAAAGTAATAAGTGATTGCTGTGCAGTTGTGATCTTTGGTTGCCAAACTGATACTAATCTGTGAATGGACATGTTCATTGTTATTTTTCAAATTGGTTTTCATTTTGGTTTGTATTTGCCTTTTTTTTTTTTTCCTAGTCAAACATCTTAGCCTGTCCCTGTCTTTTGGCATGTGAATTTCTGCAGTGTTTCTCTTTTGAGTCTTGAGATGGATCTAATATGCTTGGGTTAATCAAACCAGCCGGTTCAGGAAGAACTCCATAAAACTAAGTTCATGGCTGAATTTAGTCAGATGTACCCAGTGGACTTACAGAAACTGCTGTGCCAACGTGAAGCTGCATAACTACCATCAGTCAGTGGGGGGACTCCAGGCAAAAGAGACAGGATTGGCTGTTTTTTTCTGTACACAGGGACACTTCTGGGAATGCTTTATGTTCTAGCTAAGCTGTGAATTTTCTAAAAGGGACATACAGTTGAGATATATCTATATTTTTGGCATTGACTCATTGATTGGTAGACTGATTGATTGGATTCTTTGAATAATAAAAATAACTGTCCCCTCCCTCCCACCTTAAGAGCAAAAGTCAATTCCAGGATGGCCTTTCCCTCCAGACAACCTTGAACCCTCTGCATCCATGTCCAAACATGGCATGGTTCTGGGTAGTGCTGTTACACAGAGTGTGGTGCCTTTGCAACCCGGCTGACTTCTGTGTGTTGACTCTTCCCTGCCAGAGCAAGAGCCACAAGAGGGATCTGGCATGATCATCTGGGAAGGTAAAAGTCATCTGCATTTGGTGAGCAACTAAACTGAACAATAGAATGGTACAGAAGGAAAAGATAAAGACTTTGGATGACTCCCCACACCTGGCAGTTTTATCTCTCTTTGGATATTCTGTTTGTTTAACCACCAATGGTCTTACTCCTTTTCTTTGAGAAGAACAAAATGTTCTTTCAACCTTTGCCTTGTAGTTGAAGTCACGACTGGTACATATCTACTTCAATTAAATGTTGATAATGTCAATTCTTGAAAGTCTTTATACAATGCATAAAGGCTATGAGGACCATCCTAGCTCTCGCTTCATTTTGGATTTATGAACTTATATATATATATATAAAAAAAATATATATATATATGTGTGTGTGTATGTGTATGCATATATTAAAAAATGAAAATGACGTTTTAAATGTGAAATTTTGAACTTAAACTAATAGTAACCAGGAAATTCAAAATTCAGGTTTGTTCCCTGGTGTTAGTTGACATGATCATGAACTAAAAAACCATAAAATTAAAGACTCAGAATTTTAGTGTCAGCAGAGTGTGAGCTTTTAATTTCTCTGGTTTTTGTTAGTTTAGGTAAAAAAAAAAAGTTTTAATGTCATTTTAAGCATAGGTTTTTTAAAAATAATGCTATTTTCCTTATTTTTAAAAGGAGAAAAAAAGGTCTCAGAAAGTTGTGTCAGAGATATTAATTATGATACTTAACACTTATATAGTGCTTTATGGGACATAATCTGCTCTCAGTTGTAGCACTGTAAATGAATGTAAAAATAATTTGAAGCAGACAGAAATGTTGAGGTTGACTTCATATTTGCAGAGGACCATGCTCTTATGAAAAGCTTATACCCCTTTCAGGTGAAATCTACTCTCGCACTGAGGACCAGCAAAAAGTTTTAAATTACTTTCACTGTACTCCAGTATTTTAAGTGCAAGTCAAAGCATCCAGACACCTTTTTTTTTTTTCAAGTCTTCGGCACTGATTTGCTGCTCTGAGAGCAGAATTAGTCCCCCTATACCAGACTCTCTGCAAAAGTCACTGAAGTATTTTTAACTGATAGATTGGAGCTTCCTTTCTCATTAGATGCTGCTAAAGCTATTTTATAAAGTTTCCTGAGAAGCCATGTACTTCACAGTCCAGAAAGACATGGGAGATGGGGAAAGCCAGATCTATCAGGTAAATGCAGATTTAGACATTTTTTAAATAAGACTATCTAATGTTAGCTGAACAGAAAACTTTTAGGTTTGTATTTTCACAAGGTATTACATTGACAATACTGTAAGTATATTATTTAAAAAAAATCGAACAGTATATTTTGCATGAATGGCTGGTAGCCAATTTTCAAGCACTAATAAATCAGAACTTCTGAGAAAAAGGCGTTGAATAACTGCTTCTAGTTGGAGAATTTTTGCCATGTTTCAGTCCAGACCAAGAAAGTGTTTAGATATTTTTTTAATTCTTTTCTTTTTTGGTGTTGTTTTTGAGGTTACTTTTGAATTCTGTTGTTTTCCTGGCTGTCCTACAGTGCTCTGCAATGTGAGTTGGTGGATCTCAGTCCAGTGCCTCGTGGGCAAGTGTCCACATCACCAAAACCACCCTCCAGTCGTGCATACCGGAGCCCAGGTCCTCAGCTAAATTAAAATCAGTACAGAAAACTGTTGTTGTCGTTAGAACAAAGCCATTTCACTTTGGCTTGGGATTTGGCCTCAGCACATTACTATTACTATTATTTTTCGGCAATCTCAGCAAGAGAGGCCAAGGACTGAAAACTTGGACTTGCCCCTTAAATTCCTAGAGCCAATGCTCAACAGCAAGACAAGTTGGAGGGCAGTGGAGGGGAAATTTCTGCAGTTGCAGTCCCTGTGTTTCTTGTTCAGTGGATAAATTGAAGTTTTTGGTACCTTTCACCAGCACTGAATTTCCTAGAGGAGATGGTATGTCTTGAAATATTTAATATATGATATATTATACAGGCAACCCCCTTCTATTATGATTCTTTTATTGGCGGTGTTGAGGCACTTCCAAATGTGGCTTTCCTAAGTCTCTCAAACTTCCTCAGTGTTACTGGAAAGATCATACTTCAGGTGTATATAGTTATCTAAATCAGACTCTGATGCCATCGCACAAATTAACTCTCAAAAAATCTTTATGTTGAATGTAAACTGAAGATGCTGGACATTCATGGCCACCATTCACAGTGGCTGTCATTTCTATTTGTTTCAGGATGGAAGAAACCAACAGGTGGTTTGCTTCTAAGTGTGTGTAAATATCAATTGAGTGTAACAGTGCTTTGTTTGATTTTTCACTGTGAAATATATTTTGGAGCTAGAAAGGCTATGTTATTAAAACCAATACATAATTAAAAGAAAAACAAGCGTGCAGTGCTCTTTGAGCCATTTTTTCTACCATGTCCATTATGTATTTCTTGTCAAATTTTCTTACTTTGCTTTTGTAAATGTACAAAAAGTTTCTGCATTGCAGCTTTTGTGACTATTTACTGTATCTAAGCACTGTTTGATTATTGACTTTTTGTTGTGGAGTGCTGGTACTACAGGACAATTAACATCCCAAAATGAAAATGACAACCTCTATTTCAAAAGACAAGGCTTGTTTCATTGCTGCATGGTGACCTCACCTTCTTTTACCTTCATCTACATGTAGTATATTTGGAACTCAGAGCCCAGGTAATGAAACTTAAATATCTAGTTGTGGGAGGTTTTATTTATAGAGGAAAAACACCCAAGTTCCTCTGCTGCATTTAAGTATTTGTATTTGAAAAGCAGATGTTAAAATAAGGTGGTGGGAGAAGGGAGAGGGTTGAAAGCAGGTGAGTCCAGAGTGAAATGCAAAAAAGGTGCAGTTTGGAAGTTAAATTCAGACACTTTAATTGATGTCTAGCTCCCCATTTTCACCATCTGTCCATCATTGCAACTAAAGAACTGTGTCTTGCAACTACAAGGCTAAATAACGACTAGAAGTGGGCAGGAACTAACTGTATTAATAACTTGAGATTCCTTTTGCAAAGATGACTCTGCCTATACTCTCTCCATCACCAATGGCATGGGTGAGAGACCTTCCAGAACGGAATGCAAAGCAGTTCAGAGAATCTTAAAATCAACAGTCCAGGTTGGAAGGGACCTTGAAAAACCATCTGGTCCAACATTTTATGAGAAAGGGAGCCAAGATGAGATTATGTAGTACCCTGCTTAACTGCATCTTGAAAACCTCCGGTGATATGGACTTTAGCATGTCCCTGGGGAGGTTGTTCTAGTGAATGATTGTTCTCACTGTAAAAAATCTCTTTCTTGTATTGAGATGAAACCTCTCCTCGTGCAACTTGTACCTGTTCCCCCTGTCTTTTCCATGTGGGTCCTTGTGAAGAAACAGCCTCCATCCTCTTTGTAACCACCCTTTAAGTACTCGAATACAGTGATGAGGTTCCCCCTGAGTCTTCTCTTTTCTAGGTAGAAAAGACCTAACTCCTTCAGTCTTTCCTTATTGAGTGGGTTGTCTATCCCTTTGATCCATCTTCATGGCCTTCCTTTTGACCCTCTCCAGTCTGGACACATCTTTCTTGAATTGTTGGTACCAGAACTGGACACAATACAGTGTTTGTTAGACTCCTGCTCAAATCCTGACCTGGGTGAATCTGATTCTTTTCAGCAGTGATAGAAGGATTAGGTGCCATGACTTGCCTTGTCCATGTCATTTCGTAAAATTGTGGCTTGTCATAATATTGTCATATCAATGAT